>NC_092126.1:113072024-113237024 GCF_043159975.1 Macaca nemestrina | reverse complement strand
AGGATCACTTGAGGCTAGGAGTTCGAGACCAGCCTAGACAACATAGTGAGACCCTGTCTCTAAAAAAAAACATTAAAAATTAGGTAGGCGGCTGGGCATGGTGGCTCATGCCTATAATCCCAGCACTTTGGGAGGCCAAGGTAGGCAGATCACCTGGAGTCAAGAGTTCCAGACCAGTCTGGCCAATGTGGTAAAACCCTGTCTCTACTCAAAATACAAAAAATTAGCTCAGGGTGGTGGCGGGTACCTGTAGTCTCAGCTACTTGGAGGCTGAGGCAGGAGAATGCCTTGAACCCAGGAGGCAGAGGTTGTAGTGAGCTGAGATTGTACCGCTGCACTCCAGCCTGGGTGACAGAGCAAGACTCTGTCTCAAAAAAAAATAAAAAAATAAAAAATAAATTAGGCATGCCTGTAGTCCTAGCTGTTCCAAAGGCTGAGGGTGGGAGGATCTCTTGAGCCCAGTGGTCAGTGCTACCGTGAGCTCTGCATCCAGCCACTGCACTCCAGCCTGGGCAACAGAGTGAGAGCGCATCTCCTTAAAAAAAAAAAAAAAAGGCCAGGCACAGGGACTCACGCCTGTAATCCCAGCACTTTGGGATGCCAAGGCAGGCAGATCACTTGAGGTCAAGACCAACCTGACCAACATGGAGAAACCCCGTCTCTACTAAAAATACAAAATTGGCCAGGCGTGGTGGCGCATGCCTGTAATCCCAGCTACCGGGAGGCTGAGGCAGGAGAATCACTTGAACCCAAGAGGCGGAGTTGTGGTGAGCCAAAATAGCGCCATTGCACTTCAGCCTGGGCAACAAGAGCGAAACTCCGTCTCAAAAAAAATAAAAAATAGCAAAAATAAACATAAAAGTACTGTAGAGCTTAGGTTAAAAAACCAGAAAACAACCAAAAAACAACAACAACAAAAAGGATGTGGTATATACATACAATGGAAAATTAGCCAGAAAAAGGAATGAAATTTTGATACATACTTATAACATAAATGAATCTTGAATACATTTTGCTAAGTGAAATAAGCCAGATATAAAATGACAAATACTGTATGATTCCACTTATGAGATACCTAGGAAAGATAAATTTATAGAGACAGAAAGTAGACTAGAGGTTCCCAGGGGCTGGGAGGAGGGAAAATGAGGAGTCACTGTTTAGTTCTATTTAATGGATACAGGCAGGAGAATAGTTTGAATCCCCTGAGGCAGAGGTTGCAGTGAACCGAGATGGCGCCACTGCACTCCAGCCTGGGCAACAGAACGAGACTCCATCTAAAAAAAAAAAAAAATTAGGCATGCCTGTAGTCCTAGTTGTTCCAGAGGCTGAGGGTGGGAGGATCTCTTTTCATTTTGGGAAGATGAAAAAGTTCTGCCGGGTACAGTGGCTCAAGCCTATAATCCCAGCACTTTGGGAGGCCGAGACGGGCGGATCACAAGGTCAGGAGATCGAGACCATCCTGGCTAACACGGTGAAACCCCGTCTCTACTAAAAAAATACAAAAAAGCTACTAGGGAGGCTGAGGCAGGAGAATGGCGTGAACCCGGGAGGTGGAGCTTGCAGTGAGCTGAGATCCGGCCACTGCACTCCAGCTTGGGTGACAGAGCGAGACTCCGTCTCAAAAAAAAAAAAAAAAAAAAAAAAGAAAAAGTTCTAGCTAGGTGTGGTGGCTTACGCCTGTAATCCCAGCACTTTGGGAGACTGAGGCAGGTGAATCACAAGTTCAGGAGTTTGAGACCAGCCTGGCCAACATGGTGAAACACCGTCTCTACTAAAAATACAAAAATAAGCGGGTGTAGTGGCAGGCACTTGTAATCTCAGCTACTCAAGCAGCTGAGGCAGGAGAATAGCTTGAACCTGGGATGCAGAGGTTGCAGTGAGCCGAGATCACTCCACTGCATTCTAGCCTGGGCAACAGAGTGAGACTCCATCTCAAAAAAAAAGAAAAAAGAAAAAAGAAAAAGCTCTAGAGATAGATGGTTGTGATGGTTGTACAACAGAGTAAATATACTTCATGCCACTGAATTGTACACTTAAAAATGGCTGAAGTAAATTTTATGTATATTTTACCACAGTTTGTTTTGGTTAAGAAGTAATAAGCCAGTGGTGTGAAACCCACATTTGAGAGTTTCTGAGACAAGTACATACTGCATTAGGTAAAAGCACCCTTTTATAGAAAAACTGGGTTGTGCTTTCCTGGCTGGGGCTGATGGTGAGTGTGGTTGTCATTCTTCTTGACCGTGGCCCAGAGTTCCTCCTGCTTGAGAACGTGGTGCACCACTTCAAGTACCCCTGTGTGTTGGACCTGAAGATGGGCACGCGGCAGCATGGCGATGACGCATCAGCTGAGAAGGCAGCCCGGCAGATGCGGAAATGTGAGCAGAGCACATCAGCCACGCTGGGCGTCAGGGTCTGCGGCATGCAGGTGAGTTACCTCTGCTCAGAGCCTAGGCGCTGCCACTTGCATGATTTGGGTTGTGCTCATACCTGCGTGCGATCTATGCCAAGTGTGTCCTCCTGAGCCCTTCTGTCCTTACCTGTTGACCTTGCTATGGGCCTCAGGTGCAGGACCACTGTGAGAGCCTGCTGCCTTGACATTGGGACACGTAAGACTCTTGCCTGTCAACAAGATGTTCTGATGTTGGAGGAGGGCTCCAAAGCTGGTGGCAGGGAACCCATAGGCCTGGTATTGCTTTCTCTTGGTTCTGCAATGGGAAAACCCAGGGTGAATGTGGCCTGCCCAGTTCCACTTAGATAGGTGAGCAGAAAAACTCAGGTTGGTCAAAGTGCTTTCAGACAGTGCTTGCCCAGGGCACTGTGAGCTCTTCAGACTTCCCTGGCATTCACCCTGTCTGTCTCCTGGGGTTTCAGGTGTACCAGCTGGACACAGGGCATTACCTCTGCAGGAACAAGTACTATGGCCGTGGGCTCTCCATTGAAGGCTTCCGCAATGCCCTGTATCAATATCTGCACAATGGCCTGGACCTGCGACGTGACCTGTTTGAGCCTATCCTGAGCAAACTACGAGGCCTGAAAGCTGTGCTGGAGCGGCAGGCTTCCTACCGCTTCTACTCCAGTTCCCTGCTTGTCATCTATGATGGCAAGGAGTGCCGGGCTGAGTCCTGCCTGGACCGCCGGTCTGAGATGCGTCTCAAGCACCTGGACATGGTGCTCCCTGAGGTGGCATCATCCTGTGGCCCCAGCACCAGCCCCAGCAACACCAGCCCCGAGGCGGGTCCCTCCTCTCAGCCCAAGGTGGATGTCCGCATGATTGACTTTGCACACAGCACGTTCAAGGGCTTCCGGGATGACCCCACCGTGCATGATGGGCCAGACAGAGGCTACGTGTTTGGCCTGGAGAACCTCATCAGCATCATGGAACAGATGCGGGACGAGAACCAGTAGGCCCTGTTCTGGGCCCCCAGAACCCCTTCCTCTCCACCCGCAGGCAGGGACCATTGTTCTGAACTTGCCGTGAGGACACACAGACTTGATTTTAAAGGGTTATATTTCTCTTTGGTGTAAACTAAAAGAAATGTTTTTAGCGGTAGCCTGGAATCCATATATATAAAGTGAAGGAGGGTAGACCACACGCCCTCTCAGCCAGGCTCCTCAGCTTTGTGGCTCTGATTGGTGTGTCCAGGCTGCCTTAGGAAGGAAGAGGTGCCCCTGGTGGGCTTGGCAGCAGGGACAGGGTGCCCTTGGACATTGGTTTCTCTTGTCTAGATCTTTGAGGTCTGTGGCTGCAGGGCTCTGCTGATTGTAGGGTAAAGCCCTGGGCTGGTGCAGGGCCCCTCCATGCCCACTCTTCCCTTGTTCCCCAGAAGTAGAGGGCTTTGGGTGCCCATTTCTTGGGGGCTTTCTGGTCTTATGCTGTGGGTGTCAGCTAGCTCTTTAATAGGTGCCCTCAGGGCACCACAGGGCTTACTGCACAAAGCTGGACCCATCCTTGGGTCTGATCTTAGTGTGGGGCTAGATTAATGAAGCTGGGCTGAGGCCAACTTATGGCAGAGGGCAGGCCCTGGGTTCCCCAGGTACCTGTTGGCATGTGACAGGTTGGCACCTGTCCTATTCCTGAAACAGCCAGCCTCTCTCACCAAGTTCCCTTGCCTAAGAAGACCACTCCCTCCTACCCCACTGAAGTGGGGGATAGTCGGTGTCCTAGCAGGCCTCAGGGCCTCTGGTGGCTCTGGCCTAGACAGTATTTGCAGTTCTTGTGCTATGGGTGGGAGTCGTCGTCTTTAAGTTTCGGCAGCTGTGCTGCTGCTGGATGGGCTGCTCCTCCCAGGGCTCAAGGGCTGTGGTCCGCTCAGGGTCTCATTTCCCCAGGCCAAGTTCAAGGCGGCAGCTCTTTGTGAGGCGCTCTTGGCCCTGGGCCTAGAGGGAGAACTTTAAGCTTTTTTGCTCACAGGGACATGGTGTGGGCTCTGGGTGCAGGTGCCCACATTCTGCTAATGAGAGCTTTGTCTGATCAGTCCTGGGTCCATCAGTTTGTCCATGTGTCCAGCTGCCAGCCCCTGTCCCTCGGGATCCTTCCTCTGGGGTGTAGCCTTGTTCATTAGTATATACTCATTCCTTCATGCTTTCCTCAGCAGAACACTCCCACTTCTGAGGTGAGCTTTTGCCTCATGCCTCCTCCACAGGTGTTGCCTTTTTATAAAGACCTGATAGCAGAATAAACTGGTGATGTTTCCCTGTTGACCCAGCACCCTTTCTGTGGGCCTAGAATATGGCCCTCAACACTGACAGTGGGACAGTGAGGGCTTGAGGAGTGACCCTTCCTTTCTCATGGTTTTAGTCATTTTGGCTGCCAGCCCTTAATGGCACAGACCTGCTGCTTCTAAAACAGATGGCCAGGACATGACACCGATTTCAGCCATTGCCAGGGTTAGCACCCTCTCCTTTGAGCCTAGGGTCACTGTTCATTGTCACTTTAGGCAAGTGCCTGTTTGGCATTAAAGGTAAGCCTGCCAGCTGTGAGAGGCCTTGGTAACTGATGGACTCATTTCCTGGTCCTTAGAGATGCAGCTTCTTAAGGGCTCCTTGATGGATGCCATCTCTCCTAGCCCCCGGCTCTGGTGCCACTGGTGGGCAGGTTCCCATTCTTTGGGGCTGGGAGGGACAGCTTGGCTGTTTCTGGTCAGAAATTACGGTTTTCTCTCCTGTACCATTCTGTGGCTTCAGCCATGGGGGCAGTAGCCCTTCATTAGTGTAGACTTAGTCATTCCCTGGTAGGGTGGAGGGTAAGGCATAGGGTCTGGAGCTGTTTGGGACCTTTTGGGGATGTCCTGTGCCTCCCAGGTTCCTAGATTCTGGGAGGAGAGGCCGCCATATTCTGCTGCTCCTCACAGCGAGCAAAGGCTTCATCCACTTACATTCAGTATTTTCCTGGCACTACAAAGAGTGGGAAGGCCTGGGATTTGCTGCTGCTCCCCTAGAGCAGGGCCCCTCTTTTCAGCACTTTGGACACCTGGAGACCCAGCCCTGTTATTTAATGGTAGTGGGCAAGTGTGTGTGCATACTGTCTGCCACTGCTTTCTCCCTGCCCCATGCCAGAGCCCTCTCCCTGCCAGGCCCTGCCTTAGCCCCAACTTGGGACCAAAGTGCAACATGGGATCATGGGTTGGGGTGCTCCGGTGACCCCTCTCTATAGTGCTTCCCTGGGCCAAGCTGACACCAGCCCCTGAGGGTGGGGTGGGACGGGTGGTGCTTAAAAGAGGAAGGGGACCAGTGTAGCAAATTGCTAGGGACCCCCACCCTTCCCTCTCTGGGCCTGTGCAATGGGCGTGGGGATTCCCATCATGGGGCCTGGCGCCTGTGCTAGTTCCGTAGCTGCTGTTCACGCGCTCACTCCTGACCACATGCACGTTCCCTAGATGCAGATTGCTTTGAACTTTAAAGCTGTACAATTTGGTTATGTTTGTGCTGACTTAAAAAATATTTTAATGAGAAAAAAAATGGACAACCCTGGGAAGGACCTGGTTCTTTTGCTTCTCGGGGAACTGTAAGCCCCCGCGTTCTGGGAATCGCTCTCTGCTCCTCTTCTTGGAAGCTAAGCCTGTCCCCACCGCCCGAGGTCTGCGCCCGGACACTAACCCGTGGCTCCCGCCGCAGTAGTGTTTGCTTTGGACCTTGCGTGAGGGGTGCTCGGTCCGAGCCCGCTCCTTTCTGTACACCTAGCGCTGCCCGCCCCGCTTGTGTCTGAGGTCGTGTATGTCAAAAATAAAGCCGCTAGAAACGGAGGCAAGTCTGTCTTTGTGAAAATCCCGTGGTCCGGGAGCCTTCCCTGATCACCCTCCCTCGGGGCTGGGCCGCGACGCGGGCCGTGGGGGCGGGCCGCGGGGTGGGGCGGGGCCGGCGGCTGCTGGACGGCGCGAAGCAGGGAACTAGGCCTCACCCTTGGCGCCAGTTCCGCCTTTGGATCCGCCAATGGCCAGCTGACCCGCGGGTCCCGGCCCGGGTCTCCATGGCAGCCCGGCGTACTCGGGCGCTCATTGGCTACGTGTGTCGCAGCGCTGCGACCCAACGCTCCGTCGCCGGCGGCCGTGCCACGTACGCGGCAGCCGATTGGCCCGCGGTGCTCGCGTCACTGCCCGCGCCGGGTCCGCCCTGAGTTCGTGGCCAGCAGCCGTCCACCCGGCGTCGCGTTCTGGGTTGTGGCGGCCCTGGATCCGGCGTCAGGGCGACCGGGAGGACGAGGTGGAGCCAGAGTCGGTCAGACGGGTTGGTGAAGGGCGCGGGGCCGGGCACGGCGTTGGGAGTGCGCTGCAGGGACCGACTAGACGGGCTGCAGGCACCTCAGAGCCCGGGACACCCCCTCAACGTCCGCAGGCGCGATGAAGGCACTGATCTTAGTTGGGGGCTATGGGACGCGGCTACGGCCGCTGACACTGAGCACCCCGAAGCCACTGGTGGACTTCTGCAATAAGCCCATCTTGCTGCACCAAGTGGAGGCGCTAGCTGCGGTAAGACCCTGGGTCGGGATCGGAGTCGCTTTCGGATCTGGCAGGACTAGGGATGGCCAGTGACTAGGGGGTCAGGGGCTCCCGTACCTTCTGACTGAGCCCGCCCGTTGGCCTGCGTTCTGACAGGCAGGCGTGGACCACGTGATCCTGGCCGTGAGCTACATGTCGCAGGTGCTGGAGAAGGAAATGAAGGCACAGGAGCAGAGGGTGAGGCACGGACTCTTGGCCTTTATCCTCGGTCCCCACCCAACTTCCCATCCTGGTAGAACCTGACTGGGGGTCCTCTTCCTTCCAGCTGGGAATCCGAATCTCCATGTCCCATGAAGAGGAGCCTTTGGGGACAGGTCAGTAGAGAAAGGTCCCTTGGGGAGGGTTTAAGGCCAGGAAAAGGGTAAGACCCAGCCTGCATTGGGCCTGTTGAGCCTGAATCCAGGGACTCAGACCTCCAGCAAGGTTGTGACCTGTCCCTTTCCCCCAGCTGGGCCCCTGGCGCTGGCCCGTGACCTGCTCTCTGAGACTGCAGACCCTTTCTTCGTCCTCAACAGTGATGTGATCTGCGATTTCCCCTTCCAAGCCATGGTGCAGTTCCACCGGCACCATGGCCAGGAGGGCTCCATCCTGGTAAGGCGCCAGGTCTTGTTTCTCTTGACACTTCCACCCTCCATGCCCAGTCTCCCCTGCCCCCTAGCCTTCATCTGCCTTCGGATGTTATGGGTACAGAGCTGTGCAGTATGTATCTTTAAGCACTTGGGGCAGAGTCTCTGAGATCTGGAACGGCATGTATATCAAGGCTCAGGAACACTGGACTAGGTCCGAGGTCCCCTTCCTTGCATTCAGGTAACCAAGGTGGAGGAACCCTCCAAGTACGGTGTGGTGGTGTGTGAGGCTGACACAGGCCGAATTCACCGGTTTGTGGAGAAGCCGCAGGTGTTTGTGTCCAATAAGATCAACGCAGGCATGTACATCCTGAGCCCTGCGGTGCTGCGGCGCATCCAGGTGTGTAGTAGGAGACAGCTGTCGGTGGGCTGTGGTGGGGCAGGCCATCACCGCCATGACCCTGCTCACAAGCTGCCCACTCCCACAGCTGCAGCCTACGTCCATTGAGAAGGAGGTCTTCCCCATTATGGCCAAGGAGGGGCAGCTATATGCCATGGAGTTGCAGGGTGAGGCAGGGAGGCCACAGGGTGGGGGTGGTCTGTGGCTGGGCTGAGGGCCCTGATACATCCCTCCCTACAGGCTTCTGGATGGACATTGGGCAGCCCAAGGACTTCCTCACTGGCATGTGCCTCTTCCTGCAGTCACTGAGGCAGAAGCACCCTGAGCGGTTGTACTCAGGCCCTGGCATTGTGGGCAACGTGCTGGTGGTGAGGCCCTTGCCCAGCCCATCATTAACCCCCTCAGTCTTGGGAGACAAGTGGCCCACTTGTATTTTTCCCACCACTCTCAGGACCCAAGTGCCCGCATTGGCCAGAACTGCAGCATTGGCCCCAATGTGAGCCTGGGACCTGGCGTGGTGGTCGAAGATGGTGTGTGTATCCGGCGGTGCACGGTGCTGCGGGATGCCCGGATCCGCTCCCATTCATGGCTTGAGTCCTGCATTGTGGGCTGGCGCTGCCGTGTGGGCCAGTGGGTAAGCCTGTGGGCTGGGCCAGGTGGGGAGAGGGGCGGGGAGTGTGCCTGTCTCCCTGACAAGGCCTATCCTCTCCTGGAGGTTCGCATGGAGAACGTGACAGTGCTGGGTGAGGACGTCATAGTTAACGATGAGCTCTACCTCAACGGAGCCAGCGTGCTGCCCCACAAGTCTATTGGCGAGTCAGTGCCAGAGCCTCGTATCATCATGTAAGGGGATGCAGTGGGGCTGGCCAAGCCCCGGTTTTCCCATCAGCAAGGGGAGAGTGCTGGCCTGACACATCAGAAGACCCTGGACTTGTTATCTGTCTGGGGGGCACTGGGTGAAGCTGAAGCTGTTGGACACCTGCCTTCTCATGTGGACATCATCTGGCAGGATCCCTGCTGGGCACACCCCACAAACCCTACTCCCTCAAGAAGGGCCAGGGCCAGGGCTGTATGGAATAATAATTTAATGCTGACTGTGGCCCTGACTGAGAGTCAAGCTCAGGCACAATTAGGGCCATGGCTGGGCTCCCACCAATGAGGATACAGGCAGGCAAGGAGGTTGAATGTGGTGGTGGTGGCGGTTGCGGGGGGGCAGATACAGGAGAAGGGCAAAGGGAGCTCATAAATAGGGCCCAGCCTGGCTCTGGGTTCAAGGGTGGAGGTTCCAGGATGGCACAGGCTGTGAGGCCTAGGCAGCTGAGGAGGTAGTACTCGTATTGGCTCCCTTCTCCCAGTCCTCTACAGACACGATGGTGGCTTTGCAGAAGAAGCAGTCCTTGTTGTTCATCAGGTGCTGGTTGATGCAGGCTCTACAACAGGGGAGGGGATGAGGACTGCCCTGCATGTATCTACTGCTCTCCCCACTACCAAGCTGTGGGGACCACTTACTTGCACGACTTGTGGCCACAGGGCTGGAACACAGCAGAGATGGGGTGGGCATAGCAGATGGGGCAGAGGTCCTCCTCACTGGTGGGCTGCAGGGAGGAGAGTGAAGGGTGGGCTGGAGTTGGATGCCTGGCTGTGTGGATGTCTGCTGTGCCTATGCAGGAGTGCACACATATTCAAGTGGCATGGACCTGTGCACCATGGTCCCACTCACCAGAGAGGCAGCTGCTGCCTGGGCAGATGCAGAGGTCAGGTGTGCCAGCATCTGTTCCACTTGGGCCAGCTCATCGGCACTGATATAATCCGCATCTGGGGAGTGGTAGGTAGTGTCAAGTCAGAGGTAGATGAGGATGTCATGCCTTTTAAATATTCCCAGCCTAGGACTTTGCTGTTCTTAAGGTTCCTGACCCGATCCAGCCCCAGATCTCCCTGACCCACCCCACCAGCCCACTCACAGCTCTGCAGGGAGAAGCGCTTCCGATCAGGGGCTGGCAGGGCAGTGCCAGGTGCTGGGGGCTCTGGCTGTCCCAGGAGATAGCATATTGAGCGTAGCTGGAAGCAGGGATCTGCCAGGAGTACTGATGTGGCTCGCTCTCTCCTAGGTAGGGGATGGTGCAAGGGCAGTCAGAAGGCTTGGGGCCTGGCTAAAAGTAGTCTCTATTGGGATTGCCAATGAGGAGTGCCACGGCTTGTCCATAATCACCGCCCCCCTGCATCCTTTCCGTCTCCCTGCTTCCCAAGCCCCAAGTCCTGTATTCTAGTAAGGTGCCACACAGCCTGGGGTCTGAGACGGAGTCTGGCCCTGTTGCCCAGGCTGGAGTGCGATGGCGCGATCTAGGCTCACTGCAACTTCTACCTCCTGGGTTCAAGTGATTCTCCTGCCTCAGCCCCCGGAGTAGCTGGTATTACAGGCGCCCACCACTACGCCCGGCTAATTGTTGTATTTTTAGCACAGACGAGGTTTCACCAGGTTGGCCAGGGTGGTCTCGAATTCCTGACCTCAGGTGATTCACCCGCCTCGGCTTCCAAAAGTGCTGGGATTACAGGCATGAGCCACCGCACCCGGCCTGGGGTACCACTTTAAGAGGGCTCAGGGGAGCCACCTTAAGAGAGTCCATCTGGCCCATAATATATCACTCAAATAAGTCATTTCTAATAAACACTAACAGCAGCTTGGAGACATTCTTCCAGACTCCCCCTTTTACTCCTCGAGGAAAAAGCGGCGGAGAGCTGCCAGCCAAAGGCAGACTGGGGCTTTGGGGTTGGGCTCACTCCTCATCTGGCGGTCATGTGGGGCCATTGGGCACTAGGGGATGCAGCCGCCCCGCCTCCTCAAACGGGAGCCAATAGGAGCCCGAGCCCCGCCCCTGGGGGGAGTATTTAGGAGCCGATCAGGAACTCGCTTGGAGAGGGCTCGGGAAGCCGAAGGGAGCACGGAGAGAAGTGCAGCCCCGCCTCACAACCTGGGAACCGCACAGTAGGGGCCGTCGGCCGGCCAGAACCCGCCGTGCCTCCTCGGCAAGGGCCATCCGGTGCCACCCATGTCGCACTAGAGCAGAAGTGGGTGAGTCCTGGAACTGCGACCTGCACAGAGCTGCTCTGTCCTGTCCCTGGTGGTCGCCGCCATGACCTGGCTGATGCTGCTGGGGGCACTGCTCTGCATGCTGTGCGTTGGGTTAGGCACCCCGGACTCCGAGGGTTTCCCGCCCCGTACGCCCCACAACTGCCCCCACAAATGTATCTGCGCTGCCGACCTGCTAAGCTGCACTGGCCTAGGGCTGCAGGATGTGCCGGCCGAGTTACCTGCCGCTACTGCGGACCTCGACCTGAGCCACAACGCGCTCCAGCGCCTGCGCCCCGGCTGGTTGGCGCCCCTCTTCCAGCTGCGCGCCCTGCATCTAGGCCACAACGAACTAGAAGCGCTGGGTCTTGGCGTCTTCGCCAACGCCAGCGGCCTGAGGCTGCTCGATCTATCATCTAACGCGTTGCGGGCGCTTGGCCGCCATGACCTCGACGGGCTGGGGGCGCTGGAGAAGCTGCTTCTGTTCAATAACCGCTTGGTGCACTTGGACGAGCATGCCTTCCACGGCCTGAGCGCGCTCAGCCATCTCTACCTGGGCTGCAACGAACTTGCCTCGTTCTCTTTCGACCACCTGCACGGTCTGAGCGCCACCCACCTGCTTACTCTGGACCTCTCCTCCAACCGGCTGGGACACATCTCTGTACCTGAGCTGGCCGCGCTGCCGGCCTTCCTCAAGAACGGCCTCTACTTGCACAACAACCCATTACCCTGCGACTGCCGCCTCTACCACCTGCTACAGCGCTGGCACCAGCGGGGCCTGAGCGCCGTGCGCGATTTTGCGCGCGAGTACATATGCTTGGCCTTCAAGGTACCCGCGTCCCGTGTGCGCTTCTTCCAGCACAGCCGCGTCTTTGAGAACTGCTCATCGGCCCCAGCTCTTGGCCTAGAGCGGCCGGAAGAGCACCTGTACGCGCTGGTGGGTCGGTCCTTAAGGCTTTACTGCAACACCAGCGTCCCGGCCATGCGCATTGCCTGGGTTTCGCCGCAGCAGGAGCTTCTCAGGGCGCCAGGATCCCGCGATGGCAGCATCGCTGTGCTGGCCGACGGCAGCTTGGCCATAGGCAACGTGCAGGAGCAGCATGCCGGACTCTTCGTGTGCCTGGCCACTGGGCCCCGCCTGCACCACAACCAGACGCACGAGTACAACGTGAGCGTGCACTTCCCGCGCCCAGAGCCCGAGGCTTTCAACACAGGCTTCACCACACTGCTGGGCTGCGCTGTGGGCCTGGTGCTCGTGCTGCTCTACCTGTTCGCCCCACCCTGCTGCTGCTGCCGCCGTGCCTGCCGCTGCCGCCGCTGGCCCCGAACACCCAGCCCTCTCCACGAGCTGAGCGCACAGTCCTCAGTACTCAGCACCACACCGCCAGACGCGCCCAGCCGCAAGGCCAGCGTCCACAAGCACGTAGTCTTTCTGGAGCCAGGCCGGAGGGGCCTCAATGGCCGCGTGCAGCTGGCAGTAGCTGAGGAATTTGATCTCTGCAACCCTGGAGACTTGCAGCTGAAGGCTGGCTCTGAGTCCGCTAGCTCCATAGGCTCCGAGGGTCCCATGACGACCTAGACTGCCCAGGGCCCCCACCCAGGCCCCCACCCTCTTGCTGCTCGCCCTGCTGTCTGCTTCGGTCCAGAGAACTGGCAGATGCTGGTGGGAAGCACTGTGCCTGGCCCCCCAGCTTCCTGTATGGGCCTCGAAACACAATGGGCTTTCTCACTCACTGGTAGAGACAGGCGTCGTAGTCCCCAACCTGCCTTCTGCTCTGCCCCTGCACAGGACCCAAAGGCCCCAGGCCCTGCAAGCTGTGCTAGTGCCTGCTTTCCCGGGGACTTCCTAGTGCCCAAATGCCCTGTGAGCCTGAGAGACCCAGGCCCCTGTGGCTTTCAACACAGCACAGCCATGGAAGTAGCTGTGTTCTTCTACAGCCTGTGGAAGAACCCCTGTAGCAGAGCCCCCTGTCCACCCTCAGGGTCCGAGGCAGCTCTCCAGGAGTGGTGCTGAAGAGCTGACGCAGGGTCATCTCCCCTTCCCAAGGGGGTGGGAGGGAGTGGGCCCACAGGGAAAAGACGACGGCTCTGAAGGAAGATGTCGCCCACACCCCAGGACAGAAAGAAGAAACAAGCCCGCCCTCTGGTGAAATGGGACTCCCTCCCAACCGCCTGAAAGCTTCACAGATTCACGCAGAGTCCAGTGGGCAGGAACTAGGCAGGAAAGGCTCCTGAAGAGACTCCTGGGGGGGCTGGCCTAAGCCCCAGTCAGAGGCCCTGCTCTCTCTGGCCCGGGGCATCCAGCTGTTGTTCTGAAGGCACAGCCCATTCCGTGGGCTTACAAGACACAGTGAAGGGGATCATGGCCTGCGCCCCTGCTTTTCAGCAGTAAAAAGCCCAAAAAGCCTGGAGAGCATGGCCAAGTTGGGAGGGCCGAGCCGGAACTCCATGTCCCTCGAGAGCAGGGGCCTCTTAAGGGCTGGCACTGGTCTCAGCCTAATGGCTGAGGCGGTGCCCTGGCTTCACATGCATCTCACTGCTCCCACTGCGGGAGGGCAGGGAATGGGTGTCTGGGAGCCCTTCATGTGTAGGGCCGAGCTGGGGGCCCCCATGGCCATCCTGGACCCCACTGCTCCAGAGTTTCTTAATAAAGGCAGCATGTGCTTTATTGCTGGAGCCTTTGTAGACAATGGTGGTCCTGTGTGTGTTCAGCTCTCCCGGAGGCCTGGCCCTGTCCACCACAGGATGACACACCTTCCGGAGTCCTGCCTCCCATGCCCGGCCTGAGGCATGGCCACAAACCAGTGGCTCTGTGGGCCAGGGCCACCTGTCCTGCTGGGGTCCCAGATTCTCCTACTTAGAGAAGCTCCCTCTGACCCCTATTTAGGCCGTTCACACCTCACTACCTTCCCTCTGCCTCAAAACCTGATACTGAGGTCCATTTTCCAGATGAGGAAACTGAGGTACCAGGAGGCCCTGTCCAGCCCCTTCTCACCAGACACACCCAGCTCCCACAGGGGCCCACGGTCCCAAACACTCACTCTGAGGCTGGGCCACGCACCAGGAGCTGCACCAGGATGCCCGTCACTGCCACCAGAATGGGGTAGTGGTCCACGCTCTCTAAGCCTGAGGGGAAGGGGAAGAAGGACATGAGCCACCCACACACTCCTGCTGCAAGGACTCCGGGCCTGACACGGTCCACCCTGCCCACTGCCCTCCCTACAGAAGGGTGAGCCAAGGCTGCAGAGCGCCAAGCCTGGCTGTCCGGGGGCAGAATGTGGAATTGGGCATCACTGTTCCTAGCAGAGGAACCAAGGCCTGTAGTGTGTTGGGGTGCAGGGCATCTAGGTCCTCACCAGGCAGCCGTAGGGTGACCACACGATCAAACAGGTTCCTCTCAGCTGTCACTCGGTTCAGCACCTGGTTTAGCAGCTGTGAGGGGAGCAGGAGTCCATTGGTGGATGGGGAGCGCCACCACTGATGAAAGGGGCATTCCGAGAACCCTTGCTGCCCAGATGGCCACACCTGTGCAAGACGCCGCAGCAGCATCTCGGAGGTAGGCCGGGTCCAGTCAAGGAATATCTCAGGCACCAGTGTGATAGTCATCTCCAAGACACGCAGCAGGCTGACTGAGAGGTCAAAGCAGGTGGCACATACCTTGAGCTGCCGGCTGTCCACAAAGTTCCGCTCCAGGCGCTCAGCAGCCTGCTGGATCTGATCCACCAACATGTGGACATGCAGCGGTCAGCACCTGGCTCTAGCCCGGGACCAGGCCTCATCCCCTGCACCACCCTAACCCACGAGGCTGCACCACAGCCCACCTCCTGGATCATGCCAATGAATTCAGAGAAGGCCCAGTTGAGCTGATTGAGGACACTGTTGAGGAAGCTGGGCGCCACATCAGGACCCTGCTGCAGGAGGTCCGCCATGTGCTGCTGCAGCAGGGTGGAGGGGCAGGGCTCTGCAGGGGGACAGGAGGTAGCATCATCAGGGACTCCACTGCAGTGGCCTCTGCCTGTTTGCCTCTGTCCTCGCCCATTGAGACTTTGGTATAAGGACAGAAAGACAGCTCCCTAGGAATGCTCAGGTCATGAAAGCAGGGGACAGGGGACAGCTGCCTTGTAGTTAGGACAGAATCTGTCCCCTCCTTCTAGTAGGCAAACTCCAGGCTGCAGTTGTTTCCAGCTCTGACACCACACCATCCACCCCAGGCCTGGAGCAGCCACACAGCCAGAGCCTGACCCTCAGCAAGTTCTGGGTCACATACCCTTCAGATAGGGTCAGACCTAGACAGGGTGGCTTAGACGCTTCCCCACCAGCACCAAGGCCAGCTCCTCCAAGAGCCTACTCTGAGCCCTGCTGCAAACCTGCTGTCCTCTACTGTCCTCTGCTGCCCTTGGCCTGGCCTTGGCATATGGCCAAGGTGGTGGGCGCCAAGTCTGGGCTGGCAGGCAGCAGTAACCAGAGCCCTCAGCTGCAACTGGCCCGGCGCACCTCCCCACCGGCTTGATGCAAATCAATAGTTCCCGCAGCAGCAGGACGGGCCTGGCCCCACTGCTGCTCTCCACTTGCAGCTCAGTTCCACCCTGGAGGCAGGACCACAGCAACTGGCAAGGACTTGCTGTGTGACTTAGCACAAGACACTCAGCCTCTCTGGGGACACCCTTCAGATCAAAACACTGCCCACAAGGGCAGAAACAGACTACATGAGCCAAGAAGAGTCACCACGAAGGGTGAAGACAGTGTGTGGTAGGCACTCTGCAAGGGCCAGGCCTAGGGTAAAATCCTCGGGCTCATGATACTTGCCCTCTGCTCCCAACTAAATGTCCCTTCCTCCAGGGACCCCCGTGAATACCCTCTGGGCACCTGGCCAACCTCCAATCTGTGCTCCCACTGGACTCAGGTGTCCAAGGCCGAAGCCAAGGCCAGGGTCTGGCACCAGCAGAGAGCAAAAAAGAAGCAGAAGGACATGGTGCTGGGACAAGGCTGGAGGTCAGGGAGCTAGCTTTGAGGGCAAGGGACAGAGTATTCAGTCTGCATGAGCTGCGGCAGGCCAGGAAGATGGTGCCACCTCTCACCATGACCCATGTAGAGCGTCCAGGCCCAAAGGGCACATGTAGGACTGTGGGCAAGGTGGGGGAGGGGGAGTCCCAGCCCGAGCATCCTTGGGCTGGAAGAAAGCAAGGAAAGTGGAAACCCCAGGGGACAAGTAGGGAGTCTGGGACCCAATGGGGGAACCAGAGAGGGGCTGGAAGAACTGGAGAGTCTGAAAGAACCCATGGGTAGGGGGTAAACACCCCCGCCTGCCTTGCTCAGGACTCCACCAACCCAGATACTCACTCTGGAGGCTGGGCAAATTGGCATCCTCAAGTTTGGTTTTCAGCAGATGTGGCAGCCGTGTATAGCGGTACCCGAAGCCACAGCCCTGTGGAAGTGGGGGTCGGTGCTCAGGTCAATGGGACAGGGCACCCTCTCCCTTCAGCCAGTCTCAGCCACCTCCCCTTGAGTCAGGCTTACCCTCCAGAGCCGCACCAGGATCCAGTTGGTCTGGGCCCAGGGCCGCTGCTCATAGGGTGCCAGGAGGTTCCTCACCATGGCGATACGCCTGTGAGGGCAAGGAGGGGAGAGACATGGGGTGAGGCTGGGCACGGTGCTCGTGGCCAGGGTGTGTGCCTCCCAGGCCCCACTCACTGCTCCTCAGGGATTCGCTCCACAGCCCGCAGGGAGTGTGGGTAGCACACGTAGCTGGCCAGGGCCTGCATCAGCGAGTCTCGGATGTCTGTGGGGAGACGCCGTGCCTCAGTAGGGGCTTGGCATGAGCCCTGAACCCATGTCTCATGCCCACCTGGCCACATTTTTCATAGAAGAAAGCCAACCAGAGGTGCCATCCCATCCCCTTCCCCCTGTACCCTCTGTAGGGCCCCTCACCAGTGCCCACGATGCGTGTGTCAGCAAAGTGTTTGGCGAGAATGGCAGCCAGGCGGGTCAGAGTCTCTTCATAGCCTGCAAGGGTAGGAATTGAGACGTGTTGGCTAGGAGTGGGGGCTCCAGAGGCAGGCATGTCAGCAGGTTGGGTGGGCTTGGGTAGCAGGCTCTAGAGCTGGCTCCCAAGGCCAGCCTGGACCCAGGCTGGCATCTGGGGACATCAGGCAAGGCATTCATTGGTGGCTGTGGAGGGGCTAAGGCATAGGCTCACTGTGAGGGGATGACAGGCCCTGGCAGGAGCCCTGACCTGGGCTCAAACCCATCTCAGCACACACACCTGATGAGCAGTCAAAGCTCCTTGGGCACCCACAGCTCTGTCTTTGTTTTTTATTTTTGTTTTTTATTTATTTTTTATTTTTTATTTTTTTTTGAGACGGGAGTCTCGCTCTGTCGCCCGGGCTGGAGTGCAGTGGCCGGATCTCAGCTCACTGCAAGCTCCGCCTCCTGGGTTTACGCCATTCTCCTGCCTCAGCCTCCCGAGTAGCTGGGACTACAGGCGCCTGCCACCTCGCCCGGCTAGTTTTTTTTTGTATTTTTTAGTAGAGACGGGGTTTCACCGGGTTAGCCAGGATGGTCTCGATCTCCTGACCTCGTGATCCGCCCGTCTCGGCCTCCCAAAGTGCTGGGATTACAGGCTTGAGCCACCACGCCCGGCCTACAGCTCTGTCTTTGAAGACAAAGCCTACACCAAGGCCTGGGGCTAGGTAGGGGGTGGGCTAGGGGCTATGACAGCTCACTGCCTGATCCAGACATACACAGTACAGCTTAGCCTGGAATCAGTGGGCTGCGAGAAGCCCAGGTTCGGATGTGGACCCTAGCAGGGTCCACCCCCTGCTGTGATTTACCAAGACAAACCATTCTGCCCCTGACCAACTGCCACGCTTTGTGACCAGTGCCAGGGAGTCAGGGTGCAGGGCCAGCTGGCTGCTGCACCACAGCAGTTGCTCATAGCACTAGGAAGGAAGTGAAAGCCAAGGGGTCTCCACCCACTGTGTTCCATCTTGTCTGTTTTCCTTTGCCAGGGAGCTGTTGGATCTGTGGCTGCAGGTCCCAGGGCAGGGTGCAAACATTTGTTTGCTGCAGGGTGAACCACAGAGGAAGCTCCTCCCCTCCCTGCCCCCCATGGATGTGTGTTGCTGGGCCACAGAGGTCTCAGACCAGGGCTCCTAGGGCTCACACTAGAGACCCCTTTTCTGCTTCTGCCCCAGCCTGAATGGTTCCATCACCTGGGAGCTCCTCCATGCTGTGCACGGGACCGAAGTAATTCTTGAGAGCACTGTAGCTGTTGATGGCCACGCTCAGGTAGAACTCGGGCATGAAGGCAAAGAGAGACCCTGTGCGATCACCGTGCTCAATGGTCTGCAGGCAGACGCGCAGCAGCCAGTAGATGTCCAGCATCTTCTCCTGCAGGAGGCACATGGGGTGCTGCTGGGTTGTGCACCAGTGGGGTCTTGGGCTCATGTCCTGGCCTGGGGATCAGGAAAGGCCTCCCCAGGCCTATGACAGCACAACTGAGACCTGGATTTCAGGAAGCACGAGCAGTGGCTTAAGCAGGGCAATCGAGTCCTCAGCAGGCAAGAGGGACGCACTCAGTCTGGAGGGCGTATTACTGCAACCCAGCCAGAACTCTGGTCAGCATATTTGTAAGCAAGTTCTTTTTTTTTTTTTTGAGATTGAGTCGCCCAGGCTGGAGTGTAGTGACGCCATCTCGGCTCACTGGAACCTCCGCCTCCCAAGTTCAAGGGATTGTCTTGCCTCAGCCTCCCAAGTAGCTGGGACTACAGGTATGTGATACCACGCCCAGCTAATTTTTGCATTTTTAGTAGAGATAGGGTTTTGCCACGTAGGCCAGGCTGATCTTGAACTCCTGACCTCAGGTGATTCACCTGCCTCAGCCCGTAAGCAAGTTTTAGGCAAGAGAGTGCTGTGACCAGAAGTCTGTGTTGAAAAGTGGAGTATAAGATGCATGGAGGGCCCAAGAGAGCTGGCGATGGTAAGCAGGCAGGCAGAAATTTGATCTGGAGTGCAAAGGAGAAGGTGGTGGGAAGGCAGGGGGCAGTGTGACTGGTGGAACAGAGGTCACAGGAAACAGACAAAACCTGCTGAGGGCCCTGCTCCCCACAATTGGTTTCCACAGAGTCCATGTCAGGGAGCCCAGGCAAGAATGCGGCCTCAGGTCCCAGCCCAGACCCACAGCACGTGTGTGTCTTGGAGTGCGGTCAGAGCACCTGGGCTTCACACCAGCTCTCTGATGTGCCCTAAAACCCAAGGAGCTTAGGAGAAGATGTAAGCAAGAGTTTAAGGGGCGGGCCTGGGTGCAAACCTAGGCAACGATGATCCTGCTGCTACAGAAGGCCAGGGAAGATTGAGTCTGGCAAGGGAATGGCAATGGCCCCATGAGAGCTAAGGCATCAATGCAAGGGAGATGGAAATGTGCCAGCTGGATTGAGATGGGGGCAGACAGAGACCCTGGTGAGACTGTTTCAGAGGTGGGGAAGAGCCCATGCTAGAGGGAGATGAAGGAGAAGATGAAGCAGCTAAGACAGAGAAAGAAGGAGACAGCATAACTTTTGAGCACATGTAGAGTCAAGGCTGGAGTGCAGTGGCACAATCACAGTTCACTGCAACCTGGAACTCCTGAGCTCATGTGATCCTCCTGCCTCAGCCTCTAGAGTAGCTGGGACTACAGGTATGTGATACCATGCCCGGCTAATTTTTGTATTTTTAGTAGAGATGGGGTTTTGCCATGTTGGCCAGGCTGGTCTTGAACTCCTGACCTCAGAGTAGCTGAGACTACAGGTATGCATCGCCATGCCCCGCTAATTGATTTTTTTTTTTTTTTTTTTTTGTAAAGATGGGTTGTCCAGGCTGCTCATGAACTCCTGGCTTCAAGCGATCCTCACGCTTCAGCCTCCCAAAGAGCTGTTCTACAAGAGTGAATCTTTCCATTAATAATGGGATTAGAGGCCGGGCGCGGTGGCTCAAGCCTGTAATCCCAGCACTTTGGGAGGCCGAGACGGGCGGATCACTAGGTCAGGAGATCGAGACCATCCTGGTTAACACGGTGAAACCCCGTCTCTACTAAAAAATACAAAAAACTAGCCGGGCGAGGCGGCGGGCGCCTGTAGTCCCAGCTACTCGGGAGGCTGAGGCAGGAGAATGGCGTAAACCCGGGGGGCGGAGCTTGCAGTGAGCTGAGATCCGGCCACTGCACTCCAGCCCGGGCGACAGAGCCAGACTCCGTCTCAAAAAAAAAAAAAAAAAAAAAAAAAAAAAAAAAAAAAAATGGGATTAGAAAGACACAGGTGAGTTAGTGCTGAAGATGTGGAGAATGAAGGCAGTTCAACATAATAAAGACCATATGAAAAGCCTCCATCTAACATCACACTCAATGGCAACAGACTGTAATCTCTCCCTCCCTCAGACCAAGAACAAGACAAGTGTGCCACTTTCTCTACTTCTGCTTAGCATACTCCTGGAAATCCCAGCCACAGCAACTAAGCATGAAAAAGAAAGGAAACCACACTGGAAAGGATAAAGTAAAATTATCTCTGTTCACAGACATGATTTTATAAGTAGAAAATCCTAAAGATACACACACACAAAAAAAACCCCAACTAGGATTAATAAATAAATTCAGCAAAATTATAGGATACGGTCAGGTGCAGTGGCTCAAGCCTGTAATCCTAGCACTTTGGGAGGCCGAGGCAGGCAGATCACC
This sequence comes from Macaca nemestrina, assembly GCF_043159975.1. Classification (NCBI taxonomy): domain Eukaryota; kingdom Metazoa; phylum Chordata; class Mammalia; order Primates; family Cercopithecidae; genus Macaca; species Macaca nemestrina. Next base: position 113,216,290 of record NC_092126.1, on the reverse strand, counting down.
TGAGGTCAGGAGTTCAAGATCAGCCTGGCCAACATGGTAAAACCCCATCTCTACTAAAAATACAAAAATTAGCCGTGGGCAGTGGCGGGCATCTGTAATCCCAGCTACTCAGGAAGCTGAGGCAGGAGACTTGCTTGAACCCAGGAGGCAGAGGCTGCAGTGAGCTGAGATTGTGCCATTGTGCCACTGCACTCCAGCCCAGATGACAGAGACTCTGTCTAAAAAAAAAAAAAAAAATTGTAGGATACAAAATCACTATGCAAAATCACTATGCTGGAGTGCAGTGGCAAGATTTTGGCTCACTGCAACCTCTGCCTCCCAGGTAGCTGGGACTATAGGCATCATGGGATTAGAAAGACACAGGTGAAAACCTGCAAAGTAATCAAGAAAACAATCCCATTTACAATAGCATCAAAAAAAGAATAAAATACACTGGAATAAACTTAACCAAGGAAGCAAAAGACTTGAAGCTATCTTGAAAACTACAAAATGCTGCTAAAAGAAATTAAAGATCTGGCCGGGTGCGGTGGCTCACGCCTGTAATCCCAGCACTTTGGGAGGCCGAGGCGGGCGGATCACAAGGTCAGGAGATCGAGACCACGGTGAAACCCCGTCTCTACTAAAAATTACAAAAAATTAGCCGGGCGCGGTTGTGGGCGCCTGTAGTCCCAGCTACTCGGGAGGCTGAGGCAGGAGAATGGCGTGAACCCGGGAGGCAGAGCTTGCAGTGAGCCGAGATCGCACCACTGCACTCCAGCCTGGGCTGGGCGACAGAGCGAGACTCCGTCTCAAAAAAAAAAAAAAAAAAAAAAAAAAAAAAGAAATTAAAGATCTAAATAAATGGAAAGCCATCCTGTGTTCATGAACTGTTAATATTGTTAAGATGTCAATACCACTCAAAGGAATCTATGTATTCATGCAATCTCTATCAAAAGCCCAGTGGTATTTTCTGCAGAAACAGAAATACTCCTCTAAAAATTAATATGGAATTTCAAAGGACCTCAAATGGCCAAAACAATCTTGAAAAACAACAAAGTTAAAAAAAAAAGAAAAAAGAAAAACAACAAAGTTGGAGGTCTCACTTCCTGATTTCAAAACTTACAGCAGGCTGGGCATGGTGGCTCATACCTGCAATTCCAGCACTTTGGGAGGCCGAGGCAGGCGGATCACCTGCGGTCAGGAGTTTGAGACCAGCCTGACCAACAAGGTGAAACCCCGTATCTACTAAAAATACAAAAATTAGCTGGGTGTGGTGGCGCATGCCTATAGTCCCAGCTACCTGGGAGGCAGAGGTTGCAGTGAGCCAAAATCTTGCCACTGCACTCCAGCCTGGGCCACAGAGCGAGACTCTCAAACAAAACAAACAAACAAACAAAAAGATATGCAAATGGCCAATAAGTGCATATAAAGGTACTATTTGCTATAATATCACTAATCATTAGGAAAATGCCGAACCACAATGAGGTACCATATCCTACCCATTAGGATTTACTATTAAAAAAGTAGAAACTGCCAGGTGTGGTGGCTCATGCCTATAATCCCAGCACTTTGGGAGGCCGATGCAGGAGGATTCCTTGAACCCAGGAGTTTGACAACTGGGCAACATAGTGAGACCCTGTCTCTACCAAGAAAAAAGCAGGGCAGAAAATAACAAGTGTTAGTAAGGATATGTATGGAAAAATTGGAACCCTCGTGCACTACTGGTGAGAATGTAACAGGCCCAGCCACTGTAGAAACAATATGGTAGTTTCCAAAAAATTAAAAAGCAGAATTGGCTAGGCACAGTGGCTCATGCTTGTAATCCCAGCACTTTGGGAGGCTGAGGCAGGCGGATCACCTGAGGTCAGGAGTTCAAGGTCATCCTGACCAACATAGTGAAACCCCATCTCTACAAAAAATACAAAAATTGCCAGGCGCAGTGGCTCATGCCTGTAACCCCAGCACTTTGGGAGGCCGAGGCTGTCAAATCACCTGAGGTCGGGAGTTCAAGACCAGCCTGATCAACATGAAGAAACCCCATCTCTACTAAAAAAAATACAAAATTAGCCAGGCATGGTGGCGCATGCCTGTAATCCCAGCTACTCAAGAGGCTGAGGCAGGAGAATCACTTGAACCTGGGAGGGAGAGGCTGCCATGAGCCGAGATCGCGCCATTGCACTCCAGCCTGGGCAACAAGAGCAAAACTCCACCTCAAAAAAAATAAATAAATAAATAAATAATTAGCCGAGCATTGTGGTGCGCGCCTGTAGTCCCAGCTACATGGGAGGCTGAGGCAGGAGAACACCTGAACCCAGGATGTGAGCTGAGTCGCGCCATTGCACTCCAGCCTGGGCAACAGAGTGAGACTCCATCTCAAAAATAAAATAAAATAAAATAAAAAACAGAATTACCATATGATATAGCAATTCCACTTCTGGGTATATAACCAAAAGAATTGAAATTAGGGTCTTAAAGAGATCCTTGCACACCCATGTTCATTACAGCATTATTCACAGTAGCCCAAAGTAGAAGCAACTCAAGCGTCCATCAACAAAGGACTGGATACACGAAATGTGGTGTCCATACAGTGGAATATTATTCAGCCTGGAAAACGAAGAAATTCTGACACATGCTATAACACAAATGAAGCTTGAGGACATTATGCTAAAGCCAGACACAAAAAAACGAATAGTGTATGATTCTCCCTAGATGAGGTGCTTAGGATAGTCAAATTCAGAGACAGAAAGTAGGATGGTGGTTGCCAAGGGCTGGGGAGGGGAGCACAGGAGGTTCTGTTTAACGGGCACAGAGTATCAGTTTTGCAAGATGAAATGAGTCTGGAGATTGGCTGTACGACAATGTGAACAGACTTAACACTTAAAAATGGCTATCATGGGTGGCCGGGCACGGTGATGCACGCCTGTAACCCCAGCACTTTGGGAGGCCGAGGTGGGAGGATCACACGAGGCCAGGAGTTCGAGACCAGCCATGCCAACATAGCGAAACCCTGTCTCTACTAAAAAATACAAAAATTAGCTAGGCACAGTGGCACGCCTATAATCCAGGAGAAGTGCTTGAACCCAGGAGATGGAGGTTGCAGTGAGCCAAGATCATGCCATTGCACTCCAGCCTGGGCAACAGGGTGAGACTCTGTCTCCAAAAAAAAAAAAAAAAAAAGCTAAGATGGTAAATGTTATGTCACACATATTTTAGCACAACTAAAAAAAGGCAGAGAGATGAGAGGGAGAGGGTCTTGAGAAGACAGTGTGGGAGAGGGCAGCCAAACTTCTGAGGGAGGTGGGCAGGCAGGAAATCTCAGGACAGAAGGGAGAGGAAGTTCTCGGCATGGGGCAGTAAGCACAGTCATCCAGGGTAGCAAGAGAGTCAGGAGTGGGAAAAAGGTGGAGGTGGTTTGGGTTTTGGGGAGGAGCCATGAGAAGAAACAGCAAGCAGAGATGATAGAAATGGCGACCCCAAAGGCCTCAATCACCCAGTCATGCAGGGATACGGCCAAGAAGACAGCAGATACCCTGAACTGGGCACCTTAAGAGATCCTCAAGGCATTCACTGGTGGGGGAAGAGATGCCAGGAGAGACAGGGAGAGGAAACAAGTCCAGAGGGTCTGAGGCCTGGGGATAAAACTTCAGTCATAACAGGAGTGCCCCATCCATCCATCTGTCCATCCATGTATCTGACCAGGCTGAGTGCCTTGGGAGGGCAGAAGCTCGTCTTTCTGATTTATTAATGTGTGTGTGTCCCTAGTGTCCAGGACGGCACCTGGCACACACCAGGTTTTGGGTGCATGTTATTGAATGAATGAGCAAGTGAATGAGCGAGTGAGTAGAGAACAAGCCAGTGGCCTTGGGTGGTAATGAGTCAGACAGAGGCAGACACAGAGGGTGGGGTGTGGCTCCGGGAAAGACTGCAGAGCCCCTGATGCACTGGGAGAGAAGGAGGGGAGCCAAGAAACTGGGAGGGGGTGGGAGCAGGGGAGGCAGACAGAGCAAGCTTGTTCCTCGAAGGACAGGTCTATGAGGCGTACTGAAAGTCCAGAAACAGCGCTTCCTCAGTCCACAGGGCATGAGGAGTACAGGGAACATGGCATGGGGTGATGGAGTCTGAAGTGGGAAGGGACATGTGTGTGCCAGAGGCCCGCGAGGGCAGGGGCATCAAGGGCCCTGGCACAACCTGGCCAGACAGTGAGGTCGGGGAGGGGCAGCTGCAATACTGGCTTACCTGGGAGTAGACAGTGGCATGGACCCAGGCAAGACGACGGCTCAGGTGGTCCAGCTTTTCTGAGAAAACCTTCTGGCTCTTCGTCAACTCTGCAAGGATGTCCTTCCTCTGCCACCCAAGGGGAAAGGAGGACAATCAAGACATGGTCCCATGCTCACGTCCACCCTAACCCTAACCCTGCAGGCAGCCTAGGAAGGGCCCTCTAGTGCCTGGAGTGGGCAAGGGATTGGGCTCCCTTTTTCAAAATCTTCTTCTGCCACTGACCCTCTGGTGACCCTGAGCCAGCCTCAGAACAGGGCCATGGTGGTCCCCTCATGACATGGAAGTAAGGCCCAGCTGGGGGTCTGTGAGCCCCTGGCCAGAGCACCCAGGGAGCTGATATCAGAACCACTGCTCCCCCAGCTGCCAGGCCCAGGGATCTGCTGACAGGTGGGGGTGGGTGGGAGCTGTCAAGGAAGCTCATCCTGGGCACACTGGGCCCCACCTTCCTAGGCCAGGGCAGCTACAGCAGAGGGCTCCGGAGGGTGCAGCGGAGCCAGGCCCCGCTTCCTGCTGACTCTGCAAGTGGCCGAGGAAGCACTCAGGGTCAATGCATAATTTATGAGGAGACTGGGTGTGCTTCAGCACTTATTGGGCCCAGGGGGTGGGGGGCACCTAGGCACAGGCCACACTGGTGATAGGTGCCAGGCCTTGCTGCCAGCCCCACTCTCACTGGCGTGCTATGGCCAGGGTTAGGGTGGGGATGAGAACTACCAGGGCAGCCCCCAGAACCAGACTTCATCTGTGGTTACTCATACGAGTAAGCAAGCTGCCCCCCACCGAGACTATGTGGGCCTTACCCGCTTGGGGCACCGGCGGAGCTTGTCCTCTGTGTCCCTCAGAGCCATAGCGTATTCATTGACATCATCGGAGACACCCACCATCTACACAGCATGGGACCACGTGTCCAGAGGGCCCCTTAGGCACTTCATCCAGGCTTCTTCAGACCCAGTGTGGACCACCCCAGCCCTGCCAAGGTCCCAACCTGAGGCCCAGGGCGGTCCCATTCCCACAACAGTCAGCAGGTCAGACTGAGGCAGCAGGAGCAGAAATCAGCCTCACTGAGGCATGTGCTCCCATGCACGGTCTTGCATAGGCAGCCCTGCAGGCCCATGTGCATACAGGCATACACACACACCACCAAACACGCACACCACCCCCCACCCAACGCGGGGTCCAAGAGTGCACGACCTTGCCCAGCTGCTGGTGTACGCTGAGGTTGTACATCATGACTGCCCCATCTAGGACTTCCAGCAGCGAGTTCTCGGTGAGGGGCTGCTCAGGCTCCTCGGGGGGCCGCCCCAGCAGCAAGCCCTCGTTCCAGTGGCTGCCTTCAACTGGGGAGTCAGGGAGGGCAGGGTCAAGGGTAGGGCCATCCCGGCTCTCCTGAGCCTTCCTCACAGCAGGAAAGGAAATTGTCTCTCCCATTCCTGTGCCCAAGGAGGGACCCACAGGGAGCCCATGGGGGCATGGGGGTGGGGTGGGGTACAGGGCAAGGCCTGCGGTACCAGGACCTATTTCTGTGGCATTGATCTCCTGCCCTCAGAGTGTGATTCCTTCACTCCTGGGATGCTGCCAGGCCACAGGGCTGGGAGGGCACGGGGTGTATTTTGGCTTTGCCTGGGGCGGGGATTGTACACTGTCGAAGGGTCCTTTGGGGACCTGCCTGACCCCACCCAGCACCTACTGTCCTCACGGGTCCTCTGTTCCACGCTCAGTGTGCGGACCTTCACTTTCTCCGAGGTGCTCAGAGGCCGCCGTGGGGTCATGAGGCTCACAGCCGCTGTGCTGAGGAAGCGGTTGGCTCGGCCCAAAGTTGGAGAACTGAGCCAGCCGGGCCGGGGCAGGGGCAGTGGCCCCCCAACAGCCAGGGCCTGCATGGGGCGCTGCAGTGAAGAAAGGAGGCCAGGACCAGGGCTGGCTCAAGGTTCCCTTGGCCCACGGGGCTCGAGAATCATGAGGGAGGGTCCATGCCTCCACCCACAGCGAGGGACCAGCCTGGTGAGAAACCCCTTGCCTGCATGGAGTGGGAGGTGGCCCTGGATGAGACTCCTGCCCACAAGATACAGGTAAAGCCCAACACAAATCCCACCACCTGCAGCCATTGCGGCACCTGGGCCATAGCTGGGGCTGGCTCCTCATCCTCGTCTAGGTCATCCATGGTGGTTGACTGGAGCTCCAGTGGGTCGATCACAATGTTGGCTTTGGAAGCAAGGTCATCTGGGAGGAAGAGCAGGAGGGTTCTCAGGCCAGTGGTGGTACAAGAGGCCACAGTGGAAGTGCCCAGGATGGTGAGAGAGCCCAGCACGCTGGGCAGGAGGCCTTGCAGAGCCCAGTTTAGCACCGTATCTGTCCCTTATCCCTCTGCCTGCTCCACCCAGCCTTCACTCTGAATCTCAAGGGCCCCGTCTAGCCGCCACTCAATAGCAGGAGGCCTTCCCCATCATACTCTTCTTTTTCATTTATTTTCAAATTGACTTTCTTTTTTTTCTTTTTTTTGAGACGGAGTCTCGCTCTGCCGCCCAGGTTGGAGGTGCAGTGGTGCCATCTCAGCTCACTGCAAGCTCCGCCTCCCGGGTTCATGCCATTCTCCTGCCTCAGCTTCCCGAGTAGCTGGGACTACAGGCGCCTGCCACCACGCCTGGCTAATTTTTTGTATTTTTTTTAAATTAGAGACAGGGTTTCACCATGTTAGCCAGGATGTTCTCGATCTCCTGACCTTGTGGTCCGCCCGCCTCGGCCTCCCAAAGTGCTGGGATTACAGGCCTGAGTCACAGCGCCCAGCCCAAATTGACTTTCTTTATTCTACATAGATGTAAGCCCATCATGCCCTTCCTGCCAGTCCCCGGTTTTGTTTCCCAGGACCTCCTGTTCTCCAGGGCCTCCTCTACTCTGACTACTCAATAAACAAAAGGAGATGCCAGGGCTGCTTCATTCTGGGCACTCCCACTGGGAGCCAAGCCTCATCCCAGGTTCATCCCCACTTCCATGCTAACAACCGACCCTGCCTTCACTGCCTCCAGCCCAGGCCTTGCTCCCCGCTAAACGTGCTGTGTCCAACACAGAATTTCTCATCTCCACCACCTCCTGCAGCCACTCTCCCTGATGGAGCCCTATCCACACAACCTCTGGCAGGAAGCCTGGGGTCATCCTGACTCCTCCCCTCCACCTGTGCCCTCTCCTACCTCCCTGGGGCATGCCCTTATCTCCTGTGTGTGGACACCTGACCTCCCTGTCTCTCAGCCCCTACACTCCGGTGTCCACACTGCGGCGCCAGAGAGAGGTTCTGACAGCACAGACACACTCTCATGCCTGGCTCAGGGCCTTGCTCTCGCTGTGCCCTCAGCCCTGCACCAGAGCAGCTTGTGCTCATCCCTGAAGGCAGCTCCGGCAGCACCTGCACACCCCAACCACACCTCACCAAGATCCCTGGTCCCCTGCCAGGCACGCCTGACCCCTATGGCATGGGTGCCGGAGGGAAAGAGAAGCTGCCCAGATGCGGGGCAGGTGGATCAGTGTCTCCCAGCCTGAGTGGGTGGAGACTCGGGCACCCTCTGGTGGCCATAGGATGGCTCAGCATCCACAGCTAAGCAGGCTCAGGGACAGTCCCCAACCTGGCCCCAGACCTGTTCTCAATCCACAGGACTGCACACACCTTTGAGGGTCTTCCGCAGGTGCGAGAGGAGGCCCCCCAGACGCTGCAGGTCAAAGTAGTCCACCTTGCCATTATAGAAGACCTGGGGAGGGATGTAGGCCTCTGCGAGGAGTTGAGGAGGCCAGACCAGTGGTCAGGGCCCAGCAGGAAGACCCTCCCCACAGCCCTCCCCTCCAATCTGGCCTAGCACAGCCTGGGAATTCTGGGCTTGGCCACCCACCCACCCAGACAGACAGAGGAATCAGAGCCCAGACCTCCTCTACCTCCTCCCCACCCCTGCCATTTCAGGTCAGAGCCAGCAGCTGCATAACTTGGGGTCATGGGGGTACTCATGGCAGCTGTTCACTCGGGAGAAGCAGAGAGGCCCAGTCTCAGCCCTGTGGGATATCCCCCAATCCAGGGCAGGTAAGGCTCCCACTGACCCTTGGGGACTCAAACACAGGGCCCCCCAGCACCCACCCAAGGCAGCCCTATAAAGGACACACAGAGAAATGGGGGGCGAGGACCAAAGAAAAGAGCCCATAGCGGTAAGAGCCCATGGGACAGTCAGAGCTAACACAGGATCGGCAGGCCTGGGGTGCAGTGCTCTTGCTGCCCCAGTGGAGAAGGCACCTGTGGCTGGGTAGGACTCAACCAGGCAGGATGCTGGGGACAGCTCCCCACAGGCCCTCAGCTCAGCACTAACATTAGGGGCTACCTTACGCCTGGCTCTGTCTAGCCTCACTGACCTGGGGCCCCAGTGCCACTCACCCTCACTGAAGGAAGCATGGGGATTGGAAGCCTTGTATTCATCCCAATAGTAGCGCAGGGCAGAGATCAGCCGGTGTAAGAAGCAGACCATATACTCAGGGGGGCAGAGCACGGGCATGTTCTGTGGGCACCAGGCATGAAACATGCATTGGTACCAACCCAGAGCTTCACCCATTCCTCATCCAAGGTCCTGCCCGAGGGTCAAGGGTTTAGCAGGGAGGGAAAAGCAGCAGAGAAAAGCTCGGGGCTAGGCAGGGACAAGGCAGTCGGAGAGGCACCAGGTGCTGAGGGCGTGGCCTGTGTAGTGCAACCAGGGGTCCACAGTGGGCTGGCCTGGAGGACACCTACCCCCCGGCCACTGGCGTTCTCCTGCAGAAACTTGCGAAACTTGGTCAGGAAGATGTACCTAGAAGCTTCGCCCTTTGAGGGAGGGAAAAGTGAGGCTGTGCTGAGCTGAGAATGCAGGCCCAGACTGGGCTGGCTCAGTGATGCACCTTCCCCCAGCCCCTGCCATGTGAACCAAAGCCAGTCCCCACCCTCTGGGTCTTAAGGCCCAGTGCAGCATCCCTCCCCACAGGGCCCCACCCAGGGCTCTGGGAGTCGCTCACCCCATTGTCATCTGTATTGTCCAGCAGCAGCTTCAGGATTTGGACCTGTAGTTCTTCCACCACTGGAGGTAAAGTGAGGAACATGGCCCTCAGGCTCATGGGTGGATGGGAAGCAGGTTTGGGCCAGGGCTCCACCACCAGGGTTCCCCGAGTCCCACCTAGACATGGGCACCTCCAAGCGCCTTCATGTGCATACACACACCTCCCACCCTACCCTGTGCCCAAAGCAGGCCGACCTTCGATGCGCTTCCTGAGCCGCTGGCAGCCCCGTTCGTAGGCTCGCCGCCGCAGCCGCTCCTCTGCGGTCTCCTCCTTCATCTCTGTGCTCTCTTTGCCCTAGGCAGGGGTAGCAGGTGGAATACAGCAGGGTCACGCAGGACCTAGCCAGGCCTCCTTCACTCAGAACACCCACACCCCATCCCCAGGGCTCCAAGGACCAGGGCCAGTGAAAAGGTCTCATGCTAGGTGCCTGGTGGCCAGGTGCCCAGGCCAGCCCTCACCATGACCTCTGCTCATCTCATTTGGGGTGCACCCACCTCCCTACTGGAGCGGTGGGGCCACCAGGTGGTGGGAATGAGCTCCTGCAGGCCGGCCTCCTCCACACGCAGGGGGCTCTTGATGTAAAAGAAGACGACGGAGCGGAGCACATCGAAGCTGGCGGGTGTCAAGGCAAGGCTCTGCTTGCCCAAGGGCACTCTGCACACCCTCAAGAGTCCTCCCCGGGAGCCCATCCCTGGATGTGCCTACCGCAGCTCTCCCACCACCACAGGGGCATGCTGCTGCTATGTGTCTGACCCCCAGGGCATGCTCCCTGACAAAAAGCTGTGGTGGTTAAGCCCACCAGGTCCAGTACAAAGCAGGTGCACAATAAGGGCTTGTCACAGGAACACATGACTGTCGGATAAGCTGGAGAGAGGGCCTGGGGACCTTTTCTCAGGCCCCAACTCTGACCTCTGTGTCTTCCAGCTTTGTATCTGCCCCCTGGAGGCTGGAAGAACCCAGACCAAGAAAACGGCTATGAGCTCAGGCTTCCCAGTCAGGGGCTCAAAGCTATGCTCTCTCACTCACTCATGCAGTTCTCAACAATTTTGGGAAGCAGGAAGAGCTGCCTCCTTAAAGATCTTGCAGGAATCCCCAATGTGGAACATGAACAAAAGTGCTGGGCTGTGGCTGAAGAGGGCAGGCCCTGTGGCCCCTCCCACACCTCCACATAGCCCGAGTCTGCAGTCATTTGGAACCCCCTGGCTAGGCTGGCTGGCCAGGCTCAGTCCTTTGCTCTCTCGTCCTTGCTCTGTAGAGAAAGTGCCACATGTTGGGCAGCTCTGGTCCTCCTGATCCTCCCAGGGGACCCCTGGCCTGATGGACACTCTCCTTCCTGGCCTCTGCTGAATCCAGAGGGCACCCCATGTCTGGCCTGCCTGGTAGCAAGGAAAGGATACAGAACATTGCTAAGCAGAAACTTGCGGGACTTCTCATGCCTCAGGATGGCGATAGTGAGCCGCAGGTAATGGATCTGTGGAGAGGGGGTGTTCAGAGTGGACAGGCGAGTCCCAGGGGAATCAGGGCAGGGGCAGGGGCTCCCACCTGCAGGCCCAGGTCTGGGACGATGGGCGAGAACCGGTACAGCCGAAGCAGGGACATCATCAACTGCTTGAGGCAATCTTGTACCTCATAGTCCTGGGGGAACAGATGCCAAGGCAGCCATGATTGGGGCCTTTTCCAAGATTCTCCCTGTATTTTCCCGACCCCAGTGAAGATTGACTGCCAGGCCTGAGGCCTGAGGTCAGGAGCCTCACCTCCATGAAGAGCCACAAGAGGTCCAGGACCTGGTGCACCACGGACTGTGCCTGTGCGGGTGTGCCCTTCTCCACGATGCCCAGCAGGAAGCTCATGAGCACAGCCTCCACCAGGTACACCTTGCGCTGCACCAAGGCCAGGCACTGGTGAGGTGGCAGCCTTCCACTCTGGTCAAGGCACCCCTGCCCTGGCACATGGCCGAGGCAGAAGCCTCAGGCACAGAGCCTTGAGCCACTTGAGCAACACCAAACATAGGTGAGCCCTTCCAGGGTCTGACTGAGGGACAAGAAGGCCATTGCCCCGTGGCTCCTCTAAGGCTTGGCACATGCAGTTTCCTTGGCCTGTGATGTTATGATCCTTCAGTCTTCCTTCCAGGACATCCCCTGATGCCCTTGGTTGGCAATGTCCCCGTTTCCCTGGAGGACTGACTTTGAGGTCTGAGGGCCCTGGTCACATGGGGCCCCTACCAGGTAATGCTACGGGACCTCGGACACCTCAGTACCGCAGCCCCAAGTGAAGGCACATCTACCATGGGCGTGTCTAGCATGGCGTGTCTCCTCCCCTCCCAATGCTGCTCACCAGGAGCGGTGCGAAGCGATGGAAGATGTGGGCCAGTGTGAGGAGGACGGTGGGCTGGCCCCGCAACCGCCACTTGGAGCTCTCCTTGTCCAACAGCCGTCCCTCCTGTGTGGAGGGGGGAGGAGGGAGAAGTGTGAGGGGCAGGAGGCTGTGGAGGTCCCCCAGCCGGCCAGGCCCAGACCCCAGCTCACCACAGGATCCAGCTCCACACTCAGCACTGCCCGGAAGCAGCCCAGCAACCTCTGTGCCCGCACTAGGTCAGCACTCGGTGGGTCCTGCAGGGGCCGGTAGCCCGCCACTGGGTAGGTGCCAGAGTTAAGCCAGCAACGCCTTATCTGTGGCTCAGACATGCCCACTCCCTCTCCACTGCCCACTCCCTCTCCACTGCCCACCCCCTCAGGGGCCTGGGCTCTAAGGCAGGGCTGGTTTGCATCACAACTTGCCCACTTACTCTCCCTAGGGAGGACGCTTCACATTCCTCATCTGTTCAATGGAGACAAGGGCACCCAACCAACCAGGCTACTGCAAGGAAAGTTGTCTTCGACACCCTACATGGCCCCCAACTAACTCTGCAGCAGCCAGGGCCTGCCACCAGCCCATGGCATCCCTGGGGTAGGGAGTCCCTCATCCCAGCTCCCCCAAGAGCTTCTGAGCAGCCCACAGCCATCTTCACAAAATGATATCGCAGAGGACGGCTGCCAAAGTTGAAGGCCACGGACTCCTTGAAAGACAGGCTGATGGCTGGGAAGTAGGCCATGCCCAGGCCCCTGGACAGGTTCTCAAAGGCAGTGCCCAGTGATACACCATTCCTGGGGAGAAGGGTGGGTCTGTGAGCCAGTGCTAAGGATGTGGCTGCCCACCCTCAGGCTATCAAACTCAGCCTGGCCCCTTACAGGGCCCAGGAAACTGGGGGCAGTCTTGGGAGGCCCCAGGGACCAGGCCTGGGCATAGAGACAGGAAACTCACAGGCAGAAGGACAGAGTGCCATCATCCAGGTCGATCAGGCAGCTCACAATGTCCCCCGCTGCCCACGCCTGCCATGAGAGGAGGCCTCATCAGATGCACAGAAGCCCAGCAGCCTGCTGGCTCTGAACCCCAGCTGCGTTTCCAGAACCACCCAGGGGAGACTGGCCACAAGGACAAAGGACCTGGGTCCCTGACCCTTCCCTGGTGCCCTATAGTCCTTATGGCTTCCCAGTGGCTCCAAATAAGCTGTAGTGACAGTCATGGGGCGGATGACCCACAGGGGCTTGGCTCTCACCTTGCCATAATTCGTCGTGGTCACGTTCCACTTGCGCACGCGGTTGCCATCATAGGCATAGGAGTTGTGTGTATCTCCAACCCCCTCCTAGGGAGGAAATGCCTGTGAGGTCCCTGGTGAGGCAGGCAGGGGCTGGGCTAGAGCCCACCAATCACCAGCCTTGGACGCATATGGCTCTAGAGAAGGGAGCAGATGATCTGAGGGAAAGAGTAAGGGGTGTTCTCTGAACTAGGGTGCCTGGGATGGGGTTGGACATGTTTCTTCTCCAGAGGGTAGTCCAGGTTGGTTAGGGTCCTGGGCAGTTCTGAGGGGATCCAGAGACCTGATGAGGCCTGCGGCAGGAGAAGCTCTCCCTGGGCCCAGGGAGGGGTCCCCTCCCCAACTTGTACCTCCTGGTTGAAGCGGCAGCTGATGGTGCACCAGCCGATCTGCATGAGCCCCTGGGAGGAGATGAGGACCTCGTAGACCCATTTCCCTGGAAAGAGCTGAGTTAGGGCCACGAGGTGGACAAAGACTGCCTCTTGCCTCATGCCTGGGCCCTTAAACTTTCTCCCAACTACCTAGGCCACAGCAGGGTAAGGTCTCACCTTTGTACACGCATGTGGTAGAGCGGATGGTGCCAAAGTTGCTGTGTCCAATCACCTAGGTGAAGAAGAGGGGTGGTGGGCTTGCTCCCAGGCACACAGAGCATCTCCCCAGGGGAAAAAGACCCCATCCCCAACTGAGCCAGCCCTGGTGGTATTTGCCTGTGGTGGCCAACACTGCACTGTGCCTGAGGATGGTGGGAGGGGGTACGCTTGTATCAGGAGGGATCCTGGGCCAGGGCAGGATGAGAGAAGAACTCAAGGCTGTGCTGGGAAGGGCTGGGGGCTGAGGCCACATCAAGACTGTTTCAGGGCTTTGGTGGGAGAGTTTGAGGACTGAGAACACAATGGTCTGGGGTCATGTCAGGGCAAGTTTTGGCTGCAGCCCCATCAAGATGAGTAGAGAGACTAGGGCCACATCAGGAGGAGCTTGGGGCTGTGTCAGAAGGGGCTGGACCTGGGTCTCCAAACCTCACTCTCACTCACCCCCAGCAGGTCATCATCCACCAGGAGAAGCCCCTCAAAGCCACCTGTGTGGTCCAGGACCACAGTGGATGGGCCAAGCCGCCCTTCAACCTGTCCTGAAAAGGGGAGAGGTGGGATCAGGCAGGGAAGAGCATTTGAAAGGATGCATAGGGTGTCCTGAGCTCACCAGATGTCTCCAGGTCCCCTAGGTCCCAGCTCTGCAGCTCCCAACCCCACTACAGAGGCGGCCACATACCCTGGCTTTCCTCCTCTTCATTGTCCACCTGTAGCAACTGGTCCAAATGTTCTGGCAGGTTCTGGAAGTTCAGGGGTTTCCTGGGGAGAGTGAGAGGCTGCCAGGGGTCCACAAGTCCTTGAAATCAGCCAGATGACACTAAATCCCACCCTTTCCCCTGAGCTCACAGTGTGGCTGCCTAGACTCCAGAAAAAGGGCTGTGCCTAGTCCTAGACTCTGGCACGCAGGAGGTCAGAAGGCTGAATTATCCACTAAATTCAAAAGTATAACCAGTCCAGGCCGGGCATGGTGGCCCATGCCTGTAATCCCAGCACTTTGGGAGGCCAAGGCAGGCTGATCACCTGAGGTCAGGAGTTCGAGACCAGTCTGGCCACATAGTAAAACCCCATCCCTACTAAAATACAAAAATTAGCTGGGTGTGGTGGTGTGTACATACAATCCCAGCTACTTGGGAGGCAGAGGCAGGAGAATCACTTGAACCTTGGTGGGGCAGAGGTTGTAGTGAGCCGAGATCGTGTCATTGCACTCCAGCCCGGGCAACAAGAGTGAGACTCTATCTCCAAAAAAAAAAAAAAAAAAAGTATAATCGGTTCAACCTGGTGCACTTCAGGACTGTTAAAAAAAATAGGCCAGGCGCGGTGGCTCACACTTGTAATCCCAGTACTTTGGGAGGCCGAGGCAGGCGGATCACAAGGGCAGGAGATCGAGACCACGGTGAAACCCTGTCTCTACTAAAAATACAAAAAATAGTCGGGCGCGGTGGCTCAAACCTGTAATCCCAGCACTTTGGGAGGCTGAGACGGGTGGATCACGAGGTCAGGAGATCGAGACCATCCTGGCTAACACGGTGAAACCCCGTCTCTACTAAAAAATACAAAAAACTACCTGGGCGAGGTGGCGGGCGCCTATAGTCCCAGCTACTCGGGAGGCTGAGGCAGGAGAATGGCGTAAACCCGGGAGGCGGAGCTTGCAGTGAGCTGAGATCCGGCCACTGCACTCCAGCCTGGGTGACAAAGCGAGACTCTGTCTCAAAAAAATAAATAAATAAATAAATAAATAAAAATAAAAAAAAAAAAATACAAAACATTAGCTGGGTGCGGTGGCGGGCACCTGTAGTCCCAGCTACTCAGGAGGCTGAGGCAGGAGAATGGCATGATCCCGGGAGGCAGAGCTTGCAGTGAGCCAAGATCGCGCCACTGCACTCCAGCCAGGGGGACAGAGTGAGACTCAAAAAAAAAAAAAAAAAAAATAGGGGCCGGGTGTGGTGGCTCACTCTTGCAATCCCAGCACTTTGGGAGGCTGAAGTGAGCAGATCACGAAGTCAGTAGTTCAAAACCAGCCTGGCCAACATGGTGAAATCCCAACTCTACTAAAAATACAAAAAGTAGCTGGGCTTGGTGGTGTGTACCTGTAATCCCAGCTACTTGGGAGGCAGAGGCAGGAGAATTGTTTGAACCCGGGAGGTAGAGGTTGCAGTGAGCCATGATAGCGCCACTGCACTCCAGCCTGGGTGACAGAATAAGACTCAAAAAAAAAATAAGTCTCCAAAAAGAAATACATATATATATATGTACACATATATACATATATAATGTATTATATTTACATATAACTATCTATATACATATTTTATATACTATATAGTAGCCCTCTCTAAGTCTTAATTCCTTCATCTGTAAAAACAGAATAATGGCTTATGTCAGAGATGCTGTGAAGAGCCCAGGGAATAACATGTGCTGTCTGCATAGCACATAACCTGCCCACTCTCAAAAGTGGCTGTGTTGATGATGTCTGGAAGAAGGAGGCTGGGAGAAATGCTGGTTCCCAAAGTGGTCAGTACCAAGGCTACCTAGTCCAGCCCTTGCCCCTAGGCCTGTGGTTCCTTTGGGGCAGATTCCAGTCTCGCCACCACCCAGCCAGGGGAGTCTGTGTTGAATGGGACATGTCCTGGAAGTATGAAAGGCTCAGCCCTCTGAGCTGCTGGATGGCTTTGTCCTGTACCCGCCAATCCATAAATGATCAGCAGAGCACATGTCCCACCTACTCGAGCCAAAAGAGTTGGGAAAAATCTGTCTGGGTGGCCCCCTCATCCTCTCAACACACATGCCTAGAGGGAAAAGGGTACTGTCTAATGCCAGTCAGTGCTGTCCTGAGCTCAGCAGAATAGCAGGGAGTGAGGTGGTGGTAACCAGCAGGACTCAGGCAGAACGGAGGCCCATTACATACCTGGCTACCCACAGGCTGCCACCACCTGCTCTTCCACCTTTAATGCCAGTTTCTCCCTACTCATCCACACAGACAGAAGGCTCTGGAAGGGGACGAAGATGGGACAAACCACCCTGACAAGGTAGCCACTACCCAGGCTCAGGGATCACATATTCCCCCAGTGTAAGTCACTCCCAGCCCTGAGCTATAGGAGCGGAGATGCACAAAGGCCCCTCCCCACTCCTGCTCAGTCCCAGGCCAAGGCCAGGTGGTGGCTATGCAGTTGGGGTGCTCAGCTAGCGGCACAGAAGGCTAAAGCCAACCCCATCTCTGAATACCCCAGTGGGCCCAAGGATAAAGCAGCCTTCCTCAAAAGCAGTTATAGGCTAAGCATGGTGGCTCACACCTGTAGTCTCAGCACTTTGGGAGGCTGAGGTGGGAGAATCACTTGAGCCCAGGGGTTTGAGACCAGCCTGGGTGACACAGTAAGACCCTGTCTCTTAAAAAAAAAAAAAAAAAAATTAGTTGGGTGCTGTGGCATGTGCTTGTGGTCCCAGATATATGGGAGGCTTAGGTGGGAGGATTCCTTGAGCCAGGGACTTTAAGGTTGCAGTCAGCTATGACTGTGACATAGCAAGACCCTGTCTCAAAAGAAAACAATTCTTTTTTTTTTTTTTTTTTTTGAGACAGAATCTCGCTCTGTCGCCCAGGCTGGAGTGCAGTGGCGCAATCTCGGCTCACTGCAAGCTCCGCCTCCTGGGTTCACACCATTCTCCTGCCTCAGCCTCCCGAGTAGCTGGGACTACAGGCGCCAGCCCCTGCGCCCGGCTAATTTTTTCTATTTTTAGTAGAGACGGGGTTTCACCATGGTCTCGATCTCCTGACCTTGTGATCCGCCCACCTCGGCCTCCCAAAGTGCTGGGATTACAGGCGTGAGCCACCACGCCCGGCAACAATTCTTAACAAGCCCACACTTGGGACGGCTACTCTTGTATCAGACCCCAAAAGTCGTGTGCCTGATCCTGACAGCAGACTGCACATATCTGTGGGCAGTCGGCCTGAGAGCCACCACTGAGTGCCTGCAGCGCTGCCCATTTGGCCAAGACTAGCAACTTGCCTGACCTTTTTGGATCTCCTAGGCCCCAGTTCAGGGCCCTGAAACCCCATAACCACTGACTGATGGCCCTACCACCTGCTCTCTCTCCTGGCGGCCACAGCAGCAGCAGCAGAACCATCTCTGGTATCACATGAGGTAGGGATCAGATGGCTCTGGGAACAGGCCAGGACTGAGTATGGGGTGGGGGTGGGCAGGAACTCTCTGCAAGCAGGAACTTTCTGACCACCACAGCTACTTAAATGGAACAGGTAATGATGCTGCCTTTTGGACCTGCCTAAAGAGCAGAAGTCGTGAAAGACAGAACAGCTAAGGCTGCTGAGGGGGTGAGAGACAGGGACAACCGTGCCTCACTGCAGGGAGGGAGAACCTACTTGATCCTCTGAAGAAGTAATCTGGCAACAGTCTTAAAAGTGACTGCAATTCAAACACTCTAGCCACACGACTCCAGCCCTGGGCATCCTCACAGCATTGTTTACAAAAGCAAAAGTCCTTCCAAACTAGGGCAGTTGTATGGGCCACAGCAGACCCCCGGCCCTAAAGACGCTCAGTAAGATAAATTGATAATGTGGAAAAATACTCTCGGGATAACATTTGATGATAAAAATAGGATGCAAACTTCTATAAACTTTTGGAAGTGAGGGACATGTCCATTACCTTGAGAGTAGTGATGGTTTCACGGGTTATATGTTAACACTTATCAAATTGTATACTTTAAATATGTGTAGTTTATTGTATATTAATCATAGCTCAATAAAAATGTTTTAAGAACTAAAGGTGACAAATTTTTTTAAAGTTTTCTATACAGCATAATCTGAACTACATACATTATGAGATAAAGAAAACAGACATGAAGTTAAAAAGCTTCTGCAGAGCAAAGTAAATGATCAACAAAGTGAAGAGACAGCCCACAAATGGGAGAAAATATTTGCAAACTACCCATCTGACAAGGGATTAATAACCAGAATATATAAAGAACGCAAACAACTCTATAGGAAAAAAACTAATAATTCCATCAAAAGATGGGGAAAATATACGAATAGGCATTTCTCAAAAGAAATCATACGAATGGGCCAGGCATGGTGGCTCATGCCTGTAATCCCAGCACTTTGGGAGGCCGAGGCGGGCGGATCACGAGGTCAGGAGATCAAGACCATCCTGGCTAACACGGTGAAACCCTGTCTCTACTAAAAATACAAAAAAATTAGCCTGGTGCGGTGGCGGGCACCTGTAGTCCCAGCTACTCGGGAGGCAGAGGCAGGAGAATGGCGTGAACCCGGGAAGCGGAGCTTGCAGTGAGCCAAAATCGCGCCACTGCACTCCAGCCTGGGCGACAAAGTGAGACTCTGTCTCAAAAAAAAAAAAAAAAAAAAGAAAAAGAAAAAAAGAAAACATACGAATGGTAAACAGGCATATGAAAAGGTATTCGCTGGGCGCGGTGGCTCAAGCCTGTAATCCCAGCACTTTGGGAGGCCGAGACAGGCGGATTACGAGGTCAGGAGATCGAGACCATCCTGGCTAACACGGTGAAACCCGGTCTCTACTAAAAAATACAAAAAACTAGCTGGGCGAGGTGGCGGGCGCCTGTAGTCCCAGCTACTTGGGAGGCTGAGGCAGGAGAATGGCATGAACCCGGGAGGCGGAGCTTGCAGTGAGTCGAGATCTGGCCACTGCACTCCAGCCTGGGCGACAGAGTGAGACTCCATCTCAAAAAAAAAAAAAAAGAAAAGAAAAGGTATTCAATGTCACTGGTCATCAGAGAAATGCAAATCAAAACTACAATGAGATATCATCTCACCCCAGTTAAAATGACTTATATCCAAAAGACAGGAAATAACAAATGCTGGCGAGGATGTGGAACAAGGGAACCCCTGTACGCTGTTAGTGGGAATGTAAATTATGATAGTGCAATCACTATCAAGAACAGTTTGGAGGTTCCTTAAAAAAACTAAAAATTGGCCAGGTGTGGTGGCTCATGCCTGTAATCTCAGCACTTTGGGACGTCGAAGTGGGAGGATCACCTGAGGCCAGGAGTTCGAGACCAGCCTGGCCAACGTGGTGAAACCCCATCTCTACTAAAAATACCAAAATTAGCAGGGCGTGGTGGTGTATCTGTAATCCCAGCTACTCGGGAGGCTGAGGCAGGAGAATCGCTAGAACTCAGGAGGTTGTAGTGAGCCAAGATCATGCCACTGCACTCCAGCCTGGGCAACAAGAGCAAAACTCCGTCTCAAAAAAAAAAAAGCTAAACTAAAAACTGAGCTACCATAAGATCCAGCAGTCCCATTGCTGGGTATATACCTGAAAGAAGGGAAATCAGTATATCGAAGAGATATCTGCATTCCCATGTTTGTTGCAGCACTGTTCACAATAGCCAAGATTTGGAAGCAATCTAAGTGTCCATCAGCAAATGAATAAAGAAAACATGGTACATATACACAACGGAGTACTATTCAGCCATAAAAAAGAATGAGATCCTGTCATTTGCAACAACATGGATGGAACTGGAGGTCACTATGTTAAGTGAAATAAGCCAGGCAGAAAAAGACAAACATTGCATGTTATCACTTACTTGCGAGAGCTAAAAATTAAAACAATTGAACTCATGCAGGCAAAGTATTGGATGGTTACCAGAGGCTTGGAAGGGTAGTGTAGGGCTTGTGGGGAGATGGAGATGGCTAATGGGTACAAAAAAATAGAATTAATAAGACCTATCTGGTAGCAGAACAGAGTGACTACAGTAAATAATAATTGTACATTTAAAAATAACTAAAAGAGTATAACTAGATTGTTTATAACACAAAGGATAAATGCTTGAGGGGATGGATACCCCATTTCCCATGATGTGGTTATTATGCATTGCATGCCTGTATCAAAGTATCTCAGGTACCCCATAAATATATATACCTACTATATACCCACAAAAAATAAAAATTAAAAATGTAACACAAAGAAAACAGAAAAGAATCACATTTGAATGGTCATGTTAAAATAACAAGATAGCAGGTGCTTTTCCTTCTTTTTTTTGAGACAGCGTCTTGCTCTGTCACCCAGGCTAGAGTGCAGCGGCATGCAGAGGCCAGCTCACTGCAGCCTCAACCTCCTAGGCTCAAGTGATCCTCCCACATCATCCTCCCTAATAGTGGGACTACAGGTGCACGCCACCATGCCCAGTTAATTTCTATATTTTATTGTAGAGATGGGGTCTCGCCATGTTGCTCAGGCTGGTCTTGAACTCCTGGACTCAAGCAATCCACCCACCTTGGCCTCCCAAAGTGCTGGGATTACAGGTGTGAACCACTGTGCCTGGCCCTCTGTCTCTAAGTTTCTGCTAAAATGTACTTGTAACTTTTATACTGACTACACTTCAAAGTATTAAACTTGTAAAGAAAAGGCCCTGGAGGGGTTTGTTCTTTACAAGATCAGTCAGAAGCTACAAGGGGCCAGGCTGAGGCCAAGGTGTGGACAGGTACATGCAAGGCCAGATGCTGGGTGTGGAGTAGGTGCCAGGTGCTAGCTGGGCATGAATGTGCACCTGCTCCCTGACCTCTGCTCCCTGATTCTCAGAAGGAACTAGCACTGCCTGGAGACAGGAAGAAGCAGACAGAGTATGGAAGGCAGACTCTCTGGCCAGAGATCTTGCAGCCAGGAGCACAGTAAGAACAGAGCCTAAGCCTATCTGTCCAGAGCCCAGGCTCCCTTTCCCTACAACTGCAGCCTCCCTGCTCTGGTCTGGTCCAGCGGAGTGAGGAGGGGCCACCCACCCAGCCATACCTGCTGGTGGCTGCTGGGGGTACATGGTCAGAAGAGGAAAAGATGCGGTTCAGGTAGTCATTCAGCAGCTTCTCCTGCACAATGCCTGAGCCACAAGTCAGAAGGGAGAAAAGGGCCACATGATCAGTGTAGCTCCTGGCCCCTGCAGGCCCCAGAGACTTCTGGTCTTAGGCCAGCCACAGATGCAGCAAGGCCTGAGGCCTTTGTCCCTTCCTTCTCCTCCCAACAAGAGGAGCCTCCTTCCTTCCCTGCCAGCCCTTACCTGTGACCCTGGATTTCTCAGCATCTGAGGTCAGCCTATAGCTCTTGCGGGAGAAAGACATGCCGGCCCCCTTGGATGCCATCCTTCATCTCTTATGGGCAGCCAGTGTTCCTGGAGGCTGAGCCAGACACAGAGCTTGTCTACTCAGGGCCAGCCAGGGGCCCCCAAACCTGACCTCAGTCCTGCCATGGCAGGAAGGCTTGGGAGCAGGTGAGGCCAGGGGCATGCACACTAACACATAGGGCAGGGGAATGCAGGGGCTCCCAGCTTCCTACACAGGGAGGGTAGCCGGGGTCTAGGCCCATGTGACAGGGACCACTTCTTGTTCTCCAGTGTCCCTGTGCCCAGCACAGGCCTGGGCAGAGAGCAGGTACCAGATACATTTTTGCTGAACCATAACTAAATGTCTCAGCTCTGTGGAAATCAGACCAAAATGTCATAAGTGAGGTGTCCTGGGGCAGAGCCCCTGTTTCCATCTCAGTTGTAAGCCATCCTGAGTCCAGCTCACAACCAGAAGCGAGAGTCCTACACATTCCCCCAAGTGCAGACCACCACTGGTCTGGTCATCTCTAGCCATAAGTCCCACTTACTCCCCACAAGGCTGGAGGCTCTTTCCTCAGCCCTGGGTTCCTCCCTTCTTTTATCCATGGTCCTGATAGTTCCCCTGTTTCCACTCACACATGGGGCCTCCCACCTCATCCAAGCACCACCTTTGCCCAGCCCTCATGGCAAACTCCACTGGTCCTCCTAGTGCATCTATCCCTCATATCATGTTGCTGCTGCAGCTGCTCCAGAACCTGCACTGAGTCCCTGGTGCTGGTCTCACTGATGTGTAGCTGTGCTGTCCAACACAGCAGCCATCATCCACATGAGGTTACTTAAATTTAAAGTTGTAAAAATTAACAATTAGATTTCTCAGTTGCCTTAGCCACATTTCAAGAGTTCAATGACCGCAAGTGGCTAATGGTTACTTTATTGGACAGCACAAAGGTAGGACATTCCCACCACCATATAAAGTTCTATTAGACAGCGCAGGTCTAGAGTTTCGCTCTGCAGCACTGCCTTAGCCAGCACTCCCTACTCTGCAGCTCAGCCTCTTATCTCACCCCAAACAGACCCTCTACTCCCGCCACAAACCCTTGTGGGTCTGCACCACGCCTGCCCCTCGGGAAGGTGGTTTTCCCGACCTCGGGCCCTCGGTGGGCGTCCGTGATCGGTGCCCCTTCACTACCAGAGTAGTTGAAGGTCTGATTAAACGCAGTCATTCATTTGATGAGCAAACCTTCGAGACACGCACTCCGGGTGTCAGTTGCTGAGGACCCAGGTGAGAGACGGACCTTGTCCCCGCCCGGGGACTCCCTGTCACGGCTATCCCATCCAGCCCCGCCGGGGTATTCGGGCTCAAAACCTAACCTACTCCGCCGTCTGGGAGCCCAAGGACAGCGAGGGCGGGGTATGGCTCCCCCAAGTCGCCCCCGCCTGGCCCCAAGCTCCAGAGGACCTGCCAGAACAGCTCCCGCTCGGAGTTTAGCACCACGATCCCTGCGCTGCAGCTGCCCTCGCACTGGACTAGCCTGGACCGCGAAGGGAGCAGCCGGAACCCGCCAGGCTCAGAGCCCAGCCGCCCCTCACTCACCCCGAGCCTCGGCCGCCGCGACCCGGCTCACAACATCCGCCCAACCTCTTGGCTACGGCGTCCGTCCAGGGCCAAATCACGCGCACGATCGCGCACAGCGCCTCCAGCCGCGCACGCGCACTGGCCCGAGCCCAGCCTGCGCTAGTGGATCCCCTCCAGGGCCTCCCACAGGGTTGTTCCAGGCCTCAGCTTTGCCGGAAGGCCACACCACCTCCGACCTCCGCCTGCTCTGGGGATGCTCCCAGCCCTGCTGCGGTAGAATGCGAAGTGCTAACCGGAATCCCTAGGCCACCTGTCTCCTACCCATACTTGGAGGCCCCGCTCAGACGATCCTTAAAACGTCTGAAAGGCCGTTCCTGCCAGAGTCCCTGCTACCTGTTACCTCCACCCTTATTTAGTCCTAGTGGACAGCCTCGCTCATCCCTGGGATGACACTTCTGGCGGGTGAGATGGGCCTCCCTGGGCTCTGCAGCCGGGCGTGGGCTGACCTGCCTACAGCTGGGGCCTGATAAGGTGGCAGCAAAAGGGTGGAGGGGAGGCAGTGTTGAAGCTGGGGCAAGTAATTTTCCCCAATTTACAGGGAAAAACTGAAATTCAGAAAAGTATAATGTCACCCAGGGGCTGGAACCCAGACCTTTAGCAGCTCTCACTTTCACAATGCCCTTGGGCGACTAGGCTGCAGAGGGGTTTCACCCCAACCCCAGGACACCTCAAGTGTCCCCACCAAACCTTCCTAACACCTGTCCACTTAGTAGGGAGGCCTCTCAGGGGATTAGCTGTAACTGACCCTTGCAACTGACCTATGGGACCTGAGGCCTGGCCCCTCATGGCTCCTGTCACCAGGTCTCAGGTCAGGGTCCAGCAGCCCTGACCTGACATGTGGAGCCAGAGCCACCCAATCCCGTAGGGACAGGTTTCACAACTTCGCGGATGGGGCTGTGGTGGGTCACAGTGCAGCCTCCAGCCAGAAGGATGGAGTGGCTCCCACTCCTGCTGCTTCTGACCCAATGCTTAGGGGTCCCTGGTGAGTGCCTCCCACCCTGATCTCCATCTACCTTCAGGAGGGGGTTGGGCCCATCCTCCTAGGATGAGAAAAAAGCTGGGGAGCCAGAGGCTCAGTGTACATGGGGCAGTGACCTTGGCCTCTTGAGCACAGCTGGGAAGCCCTAGGAACACACATACATTGCCCACTTAGGCCTCTATTAGCACGTCTGCTCTAGCACTGAGGCAGTGTTGGGACCACACAGATGCATGCACACAGCAGGTAGTGACCTCTCCAGAGCCTGATCTACCCCTCTAACCTAGCATATGCCTCTGTGCAGGTGAGAGCCCAGATTTGGTGTCTGAATGCCTAGCCAGGGCCCCTGGCTGGGTAATGTGATGGCTCTGGGCCTTAGCATTCTCATTTGAGAGATGAGATGGGGCAGGCTCCATCACCAACTGCTCTCACAGAGCGTACATGTTAGATCTGAGCCCGGTGCCTGCCACTAAGCAGAGGCACTGGTGATAACTACCAAGTCTGGGCCTGCTTCCCAGGGGAAATTTTTTTCACAAGTATCTGTGCAGGGCAGCTAGACTGGCCCTTGAAAGTGCATACAGGGTCCATCCCAGAACTCTTGTAGCTTTGATCCCCTGCATGAACAAAGTATGGACATACCAATACACATTACTGACATGTATGCCCACCTGACCCGCACCCACTCATGCCCACTCTGCAGGGCAGCGCTCGCCATTGAATGACTTCCAGGTGCTCCGGGGCACAGAGCTACAGCACCTGCTACATGCAGTGGTGCCCGGGCCTTGGCAGGAGGATGTGGCAGATGCTGAAGAGTGTGCTGGTCGCTGTGGGCCCTTACTGGACTGCCAGTGAGTGGCCACTGGGCCTAGATAAGACTGGGGGCAGGGCAGGCTGGGCTGTGGCGTTACCCTGTGCCTTCTCCAGGGCCTTCCACTACAATGTGAGCAGCCATGGTTGCCAACTGCTGCCATGGACTCAACACTCGCCCCACACGAGGCTGCGGCATTCTGGGCGCTGTGACCTCTTCCAGAAGAAAGGCGAGTAGGGGTGGAGAGGGACAGGGTGGGAGATAGGGGACCTCAGCCCAAGTTGATTTTCTGTCTCTTGCTCCCAGACTACATACGGACCTGCATCATGGACAATGGGGTTGGGTACCGGGGCACCGTGGCCACAACCGTAGATGGCCTGCCCTGCCAGGCTTGGAGCCACAAGTTCCCGAATGATCACAGGTGAGACAAACACCTTCCCTCCATCCCGGCCTGGGGCCTTCCCCCGGCACACACTATAGTGCTGTTCTGGGCCCTCAGATACACGCCCACGCTCCGGAATGGCCTGGAAGAGAACTTCTGCCGTAACCCTGATGGCGACCCCGGAGGTCCTTGGTGCTACACAACAAACCCTGCCGTGCGCTTCCAGAGCTGCGGCATCAAATCCTGCCGGGAGGGTAAGCGGCGCCGGGTCAAGCTGGGAGAGTGGAGGGACAATCCCACGCCCGTCCACCAACCCACTGGCTGTTTGTCTCCAGCCGCGTGTGTTTGGTGCAATGGCGAGGATTACCGCGGCGCGGTGGATCGCACGGAGTCAGGGCGCGAGTGCCAGCGCTGGGATCTCCAGCACCCGCACCAGCACCCCTTCGAGCCGGGCAAGTACGCGCAGGCGGTGTCGGCACCCAGGGGGCCGGGCTAGGGAAGGTCCAGGACTCCAGGGACAGGGCTCCGTGTAGGGCAATTGGGCGGGGCCAGACAAGCCTGAGTCCCAGGGTCTTGTTCACGCCCCATTACCGCCCCCAGATTCCTCGACCAAGGTCTAGACGACAACTATTGCCGGAATCCTGACGGCTCGGAGCGGCCCTGGTGCTACACTACGGATCCGCAGCTCGAGCGAGAGTTCTGTGACCTTCCCCGCTGCGGTAGGCGGCGGGAACCGGGCCTGTGAGGGTACCTGGGAACCTTGGGGAGGGGCGTGGCTTGACTGGGGAGGGAAGAGGGGCTGGTCGTGACCTGAGAGCATATCCCTTGGAGTACCGTACACCTGCGAAAGGCGGGTTTGGTCCCAGCCCCAGAGGGATCTCAGCTATAGCTCGGGGTCTGACCTATCTCGGTCCATCCAAGGGTCCGAGGCACAGCCCCGCCACGAGGCCACGACTGTCAGCTGCTTCCGCGGGAAGGGTGAGGGCTACCGGGGCACAGCCAACACCACCACCGCGGGCGTACCTTGCCAGCGTTGGGACGCGCAAATCCCGCATCAGCACCGATTTACGCCAGAAAAATACGCGTGCAAGTGAGGTGGGGGGCGGGTGTTGGGACGTGCTGCCGCGGGTGAGACGGGAGGAGGGTAGTCACGGGCTTAGGGCTGGAGGCTGGCGGGCTAGGACTGAGTGGAGCGCCTGCTTAGAGACCTTCGGGAGAACTTCTGCCGGAACCCCGACGGCTCAGAGGCGCCCTGGTGCTTTACACTGCGGCCCGGCATGCGCGTGGCCTTTTGCTACCAGATTCGGCGTTGTGCGGACGACGTGCGGCCCCAGGGTGAGGCCCAAGCTTGGGGGCTAGAGCCGGGGCTGGAAGCCTGGAACCGGAGGGCCAGGGCGAGGTCTCGGCCTGATGGCTGCCCCCACCCGCCGCAGACTGCTACCACGGCACAGGGGAGCAGTACCGCGGCACGGTCAGCAAGACCCGCAAGGGTGTCCAGTGCCAGCGCTGGTCCGCTGAGACACCGCACAAGCCGCAGTGAGTTCCTGGTGCTCCCGGCCCCGCCAGGGCCCTAACCCCGGGGCGGCATGTTTTGGTGTCTGGGATCTGAGCCTGGAGATGGTTGACACGACTCTGCCACGATTTTGCTCCCGCTCCTAGGTTCACGTTTACCCCTGAACCGCACGCACAACTGGAGGAGAACTTCTGCCGGAACCCAGATGGGGATAGCCATGGGCCCTGGTGCTACACGATGGACCCAGGGACCCCATTCGACTACTGTGCCCTGCGACGCTGCGGTGAGCACTAGTGATGCTTCCCCCATGACCCTGCCTCAACCCCCACCACCAAAGACTGGCTCCCTTAACCCCAGTGAACTTTGTCTTTCAGCTGATGACCAGCCGCCATCAATCCTGGACCCCCCAGGTTAGGAGTTGGGCCAGTTATGGGTCAGGCCCTTTAGCCCACCACATCCACACAGTCTGGGTTTCATCCAGCCCATCCCGTCCCACAGACCAGGTGCAGTTTGAGAAGTGTGGCAAGAGGGTGGATCGACTGGATCAGCGTCGTTCCAAGCTGCGTGTGGTTGGAGGCCATCCGGGCAACTCACCCTGGACAGTCAGCTTGCGGAATCGGTGAGGCACAACTGCTTGTCTCCCACAGAGAGCAGCTAAGGTTGTGTCCTCTGTAGTTATCCCACTGGGGGTTGGGAATCTATCCCTGCCCCTAGAGGTCCTAGCCAGAAGATGGCAGGTCTAGCATCTGTCCCAGGACTCTGTTCCCTGTCCTAATTCCCCACTCCTCCAGGCAGGGCCAGCATTTCTGTGGCGGGTCTCTAGTGAAGGAGCAGTGGATACTGACTGCCCGGCAGTGCTTCTCCTCCTGGTGAGCCTCCCTTGTGTTTGGGGACCCAGTCTCATCCCACCTTCCCCCTTCCCCAGGCAAGCTAACCAGTGAGCCTTGTGGCAATGGACTGAGAGTCACAAATGACCTAACAGAGCTTCTCTCCCAGCCATATGCCTCTCATGGGCTATGAGGTATGGTTGGGCACCCTGTTCCAGAACCCACAGCATGGAGAGCCAGGCCTACAGCGGGTCCCAGTAGCCAAGATGGTGTGTGGGCCCTCAGGCTCCCAGCTTGTCCTGCTCAAGCTGGAGAGGTATGTGGACAACCTGGGAGGGTGTGAGGTGGGACTGGGCCTTGTGGCCTCAGACCCTGAGTGCCCCCATTCTTGCTAAAGATCTGTGACCCTGAACCAGCGTGTGGCCCTGATCTGCCTGCCCCCTGAATGGTATGTGGTGCCTCCAGGGACCAAGTGTGAGATTGCAGGCTGGGGTGAGACCAAAGGTAAGAGCACAGTGCACAGGACTGCTCGTGGCCAGGAAGCCCAGCCTTGGATCTTCCTCCAGGGCCCTCTCCTTCTCCCCATTCGCCTCACTGCAGGTACGGGTAATGACACAGTCCTAAATGTGGCCTTGCTGAACGTCATCTCCAACCAGGAGTGTAACATCAAGCACCGAGGACGTGTGCGGGAGAGCGAGATGTGCACTGATGGACTGTTGGCCCCTGTGGGGGCCTGTGAGGTTGGTGGCAGGGCCCTGGGCCAGCCCTGGGAGGGTATGGGGGGGCTAGAAATGAACTATTTTATCATGAAGGGGGCTAGTCATTGCTGTGGCCCAGGGCCCTCATCAGTTCTCCTACTTGCCAGGGTGACTACGGGGGCCCACTTGCCTGCTTTACCCACAACTGCTGGGTCCTGGAAGGAATTATAATCCCCAACCGAGTGTGCGCAAGGTCCCGCTGGCCAGCCGTCTTCACGCGTGTCTCTGTGTTTGTGGACTGGATTCACAAGGTCATGAGACTGGCTTAGGCCCAGCCTTGACCCCATATGCCTTGGGAAGGACAAAACTTCTTGTCAGACATAAAGCCACTTTTCCTCTTTACGCCTGTACAGATGCTTCTTAGCCTCTGCTTCCAGGAAATGAGTCAGTGACTCCTTGCTAGGGCCTGGGTGGCTTGAGCCCAGCACACCCTGGGCTAGGTGATCTGTCCCTGGGACTACTTTTGCCCATGGGTGCCGTGGAAAGGCAGGGTCTCACTAGTCCCCCAGACATACTCTTGGGAAGGGTGGTGCAGAGTCGTTGCTAATGGAAGGGGCTGCAACAGGGAAGCTAGGCTCGTACAGAGTCCTGGTTGCCAGGACAGGCAGAGGCTAAGCCTCTCACTGTTCCTTCCCTTCTCACACTGGAGGCAGATGAAGCCCTTGTGGCTACCACACCCAGAACCTAGGGTCTCTGCACACCAGGGTGGGAGGTGGTGTTGGGATTGGCTTGGTACAAAGTACCAGCAGGAACCAGGCTCTGTGTCCTAATTTATTATGACTACATAGCCCACATTCCTCTGCCCACGCATCCGTGGAGTCCAGAGCCCAGAAAGCCTCCTGTTGCCCTGCCAGACCTTGGAGCTCCCCAAGAGCGAAGTGTGGCATAGGCTGATCAGCTCATGCAGAATGGCAGGGCTTCAGCTGCCCAAGTGTGTGCGTAGCCAGAGCACAGCATTCATGAAGCTGTCTGACTCCACCTCCACCTCTGATAGTGCGTGGGTGCTTTTGGGATAGAGCAGGAGCCTGTAGAAATTAGTCAGCAACATTTAAGGTTGGAGGGTCCTCCTATGCTCACCTGCCCACCAGCTGCCAGGGCCTTCCTGCTGCACTCACCGAACAGGCACATTCCGGGTCTTGAGGGCACGGTAATACTCCATGCCCTGCTTGAAGGGCACACGCCGGTCCTCCTGGCCCAACATCAGTAACAGTGGTGTCTTCACCTGGGTGTTCGGAGAGGAGTGGGGAGCTGTGTTGAGCTGGGCCCTGGGTTCTGGATGGATGGGCAGCACACAGGGCAAGGAGGGGGCTGCATACCTGAGGGATGTATTTGATGGGCGATTTGTCCAGCATCTCAGCCCACACGCTGAGGTCTGGCAGGCAGTCACTGCTGAAAGGAAAGCCAGCCTCCACCACGCACCTGCAAGACACTGAGCTGATGCAGACCCAGGAATTCTAGGCCTGCAGGGCTCCATGAGAATATGAGGTAGAGGAGGGAAGGGCAGGGACCTGTGGTGTATGCCTACCAGTCAGGGATGTCAGTGGAGCCCAACATGGAGGCGATGTTGATCACAGGGTTCCGGGCCACACAGGCCCTGTAGGTTTCTGGGTACTGACCAATCAAGTGGCAGGAGATGAAGCCACCATGGGAACCACCCATAAGGGCCACATGGCTTGCATCAAAGTGTTCCTCCTGGAGCACCTGTTCCACTGCAAACTGTAGGGTGGGGCAAAGCATGCTGCAGCCAGCTGCCCACTCAGCTGAATGGGGGCATCCCCCTGGCAGCCCATGTTTCAGCCTGTCCAGAAGCCCCAGCCCCTGCTACCTGGACATCCTTCACATCCTGGTGGCCCACATTGCCTGGGAGGGAGAGGATGCTGTCCTGGCCAAAGCCCGTGGAGCCACGATAGTTCACTGAGGGCGGGGAGGGACCAGACAGTGTAGTCAGGCAACATTCCCAGCCCCCTGGACACCCTTTCCACACATCTGTGAAGTAGGCCCTGGGGCCAGCTATACCACAGACTGTCAAGGGGAAGGGACCCAGAGATTTGAGGCTGCCACCGAGTAACCACAGTGCCCTTCCCCTGGAAGTCCCAAGTTAGTCCTTGTTATCACTATGCCACAGAACCAGAGGCTGGGCCCCGGCAGTTCCTGGTAGTGGTTACTAGGTCTGGGCTACAGAAAGACCTGGAGACTAGAGTGGCACCCATGGTGCTTGTACAAACCAGGTCCACCCCTCTCACTCCACCACAGTCCTAACAGAGCTGTGGGTCCCTGCTCACTCACCTAGTAGTACCGCAAAGCCCATCTTGCAAAGCATGGCTGGGAACAGCATCCAGGCAGTGACAAAGGATGAATGGGGCCCCCCTGCAGACAGGGAGCAGAGGGTGAAAGGGCCAGCTAGGAGGAGGGCTGGGAGGGCAAGGGCTCTTTAACACCAGATGCCTACCGTGGGGCATAACCACCATGGGCACCTGGGTCTTATCTGGAGGGTTGCAGGGCTGCAGTAGGATTGCTTCAAAGTCAAGGCCAGCTGCAAGGAGAGGGCAGCAGTCAGCAGGGCCAGCCTAGGGGCTTCCCCAACCAAGGGCCCATCTGTAGCTGCAGGTCTGGGGCTGACCTCTGGGTCAGAGACCTGGCCAAGGTAGTCCACACCATGACACATGGACCCCAGAAGTCTCATGCTTCTTCTGCCCTCGTCAGGGAGCCCCACCCTGCAGGGACAGCATTCAGGATGAGGTGTGGTCACTGAGACTTGTATGAGGCCTATTTTCTTTGGACCTGGGTCTTCCCACCACACATGATTTGGCCTGGTGGAGCCCAGGTGATACCCAGAGCAGGCGCTCAGATGTCTAGATGCTACTTCCCATGCCCATCCACAAGAGGAACAGAAAACCTCTTAGAGGTCATCCCCAGAAACCCCACAATGTGAGACAGGAGGTAGCAAAGGTCACCGCAGAGGCTTTGTGCTGGGGAACCTGGAGAAGACATCCCTCTGCCCCTGGCCCAGCTCACCATACTGCACATTCTCTTGCTCTGGGGGTGGCTGTAGCACCCGGATGCCCCAGTGGATGTCAGGAATGGGCTCGGCCTCCTCCAGGGACACCCACAACACTGACTGCTCCTTCCCTGCAGAAGGCAGGAACCCAACTTTCTGCCAAGGGGAAGGAATATGTCACAGGTGGCCTGGCTGCCTCCCTGCCCTTCCCTTTTGCCCACAGTGGGAAATAGGCAGCTCTCACTATGCTGGGCCCTCCACCCACCTCCAGAGGGTATAGCATGGCTTCCTGTTGTGGGATGGTATATACCAAGGTATTCACACTCATACAATCACACACAGGCACACCCTTCCCTCCTCAGCTTTTAGGCTCTGTTGTCTCCTTAGATCTATAATACCAGGACTGGGTACTTCCCCAGGCACCTTGTTCTGTACAGAGCAGATTCTAGCCTAGTAGTTCGTCCCTGTGAGTGCCAAACCCTCATGGACCATGCCAAGCTGGGCCTGTGTCTTGGCCCATCTGTATGCTGACCAGCCATGGTCAGACTCGGGGGCCAATTCCCTGACCTGGTGAGCTTGGCCTGCCCAGACCCCCTGCCTCCACGGCCTGGGACCCACCGACACTCACCAGGGTTGGAGGTAGGCTGGGTGTGGAAAACTGTGCCACCATGAGGTCCCGGTCAATTGTGAGCAGCTTCCAGCTCCCACCTGACCCTCCTGGAAAAGGCAGATGCCACTAAGTGCTTAGCAGGAGCCATCACCTTTCTTACCTGCTTCTCTTTAACAGAGTCCCAGGCTGGAGATTCTATGGAAAGGTGCCCAAGAAGGTGCCCAACTGCACATGGCCCTGGATGAGCCTCCTGCTCTCAGTCCCTTGTTCATCTGACAGACACTGGCTGGGCTGGGAACTGCCAGACCTTGAGATACATCAGACCATGCAGACACATCTGCCTGTCCCTTGGTGGCTGCTGTGTGCAGGGTGGCAGCTGGGACCGGGGAGTGTGCTGATTTGGGGCAGTGGTGTCCAAGCAGATTCTGAAGCAGTTGTACAATGAGATGTAGCTTTGGAATAATATTTTGGTAGCTTTGTGGAGGAGCGGGTACAGTCAGGTCAGGTGGAGGACTCAAAACACATCTCAAGGGCAGAATCACCAGGCCTAAGTATGGGGAAGATGCAAGAGTCAACACTGGGCTTTTCCTGAGCCCTGAGGTGGCAGAGCTGCCTCTGCCTGAGACAGGCACCCAAGGTTTGCAGAGGGAGAAAGATGACTCTGGCAGATCTTGGTAAGAGAGAGTTTTGTGGGTTTTAGGAGCAGAGGTAGGGGCCATGCTGAGGCTGGGCCAGGACACATGGAGCAGAGTTAAGTGCTAAAGGGCAGTAGAGCAGGGAAGCTAGTCTGTTGGTTGGGTAAGGGTCTGCACGGACAGGGCCTTTGGGGACCTGTTAGTAAAGGCTGTGGAACAGTCAGTGGTGCTGAGTGGCTGAGAATGCCATCACTGCCCCACATGCTGGAGCTCCAGTCCCCCACTGCCTGGCAGGCTTGCTCACCAGCCCTGTCCTTACCACCATCCCCAAAGCCTTGCTCACCAGCTGTAAGGGAGGTCACAGTGCCCACTTGGGTGTCCACAGCAAACAGGTCCTGAAGCAGAGAGGAGGCCACATGTGGGACCACATCCAAGAGTACTCCCTCTACCTATGGGTCCCTCCCCTACCTCCTCTCTACCGTCTTGGAGAGCCCTGGCCAGACCAAGGCTGTGGACAGCTATGGTGATGGTTACTCAGTGCAGTAGGGAGTAGCGTGAGGGCTTGGGTTCAAATCCCAGCACCATCACAACTTGCTGGGTGACCCTGGGCAAGGTAAGGAATGGCTTTGAGCCCCTTTGAGTTGGCACGAGCACCAAATATCACACCCAAAAGGAGCCTGGCACACTGTGGGTGCCTTTACTCCATCCCTGGGGGAAGGGCTCAGTCCTGTCCCCATCAGCTGCCATTACAGTGTGTTCAGGGACCCACCCCAGTGGCAGTCCCCTTGACCCCCAGCTAGAAATGCCTGGGAGGGGTTGCATCTCTGCCTCAGATGAAAAGGCCTGAGTTCTGCTGTGGTGTACCAGGCCAGCCTGTCCCTTCCAAGAGAAATGAGTCCAGGATGGGTAGGCAGGGTTTTAAGGGGCTGATGAGACTTTGTGGCTGGGCATTTCACCCAGGGGCATGCACGTGCTATGTCTCGGGGCGCAGGGCTCCTGGGGGTTGACCACAGGGGCTGCCCCTCAACACCATCAGTGTCCCTCACCTGCCGGCTGCGCTGAGCCGAGTCAAAGACCACTCTCTGGCTGTCAGCTGACCAGCATCCCAGAGGCAGAAGGCTGCAGTAGATCCCAGAGAAGTTCTCTGTAAAGACAGGAGGGCTGGGGCTGCATCCAGCAGTAGAGGTAGGGAGGGTCAAGTCTACAAGGCAGGCTAGGGTACTGGGGAATTCACCCAGGGCCCTGCTCAGGCACCAGTCGGGCCCCTGCAGCTTGTGGCACACATGGGGGCACCCTACGCGATGAGGAACTGCCTGAGTGGTGGCTGAGGGGCAGAGGCCTCTGGGGACCCAGAGAGGCAGAGCTCAAGAGCTCCAGAGAGAAACCGTGGGTGCTGAGAGGAAAAGCACTTGCTCTCCTGAGTTGCTTCAGTTGAGCCCAGGTAGGTACCAGGTGCTTTAACCAAGATATCATTTGTCTGTCTTATCTCCACTGTGGTGCTTAGCACAGCGTCTGGCACAGGGGGCTCAGTAAATCCTACCCTTTAATATCATCACTCACTTAACGCTCACTATAATCCTATGAGGCAGGCAGACATAATCACCCCTCCATGAAGAAATGGGAGCTCAGGGAGGCCAGGACCCTGTCCGAGGACATAGCTAATTTAGGGCAGAGCTGGGATTCATACTACGTTCCCACCACTGCATCTCTGCAACCCAAAGAGAAGACAAAGAGGCTATCCCTCATCCACTGAACTCCTGGAACTGGCCGGGTGGCCTGAGAAAACAAGAGACTCATCCTTGAGATGTTCCAGGAGAATCCAAGCAGAGCTATGAACACTCAAGACAGGAGTCTCTCAGCCAAGAGCCACCCTCCTGAAGACCCAGCTGACTTCAGAGCTGGACAAAGGTTGCTGGGGTTAGGATGGCGGACAGGATAATATCATGTCCTTGGGTCCAGAGCCTCTCAAGTGTGACATTCCAACCTAGTGCACTTCCTGAGACCCACTCGAAGGAATCATGGTTTTGGTTTGAACCAGCCATTGGAAAAATAAGAAAAATCTAATTATGACCTGCAGCACAGGAAATAACACATCATCAGCTTGGGCCACTCTGATCTCAGCTTGGTCCTACAACTCCTTGCTATCGAATTGTTCCCTATGGTGACAGCCCCACTCCCTGAGGATGCTGGGCATAGGGCTGGCCCAGCAGGGAGGGAGGGCCCTCAGAAGGAACCTAGGAAAGAAGAACGGGGCGGGATGCAACAGATGGCAGGAAAGCAGAGCTACAGGCCCCACTGCACCCACCCAGCCAGGTATGCCTTACCTCCCAGCTGCCGAGGCACAATGTCTACCACCACTGAGGTAACCTTGGTATACCAGTCATACTGCAAGAGAACACAATGGTCAGGCCCAGTAGGGGACAGGCAGTTCCCTTAGGGCACAGTGCCCCGTGCCTATCCCCTTTTGCCTCAGGTAGCCCCAGGAGAGGAGGGAACTGGAATAAGCCTGATATATCTCTTTTCTGGTGACCTGGACCAGATGCCCAAGGGGCCTCAGATAGGCATGTCCCTCTGACTTTTACTAGGGGCTCAGAGCTCTTCCTGGGGAGGGTCTGGGATTGTGTAACTCCCCACTATATCCCAGCCCCTTGCAGAGCCTGGTTACATGCAGTTGAGAGCCAAGGGGAGGAGCATTCTTGCAGATCAGCATTCTCTCAAGGTGGCATGCCCCAACAGTGCAAAGCTCTCCATGGCAGCACTCTCAACCTCTAGGCCCTGCCTTGAGAGGACAGGCAGAACTCACACTGCTGCTGCACTGAGGACAGAAGGGCACCTACTGAGGGCCCATGGGGAGATGATGCTGGCCCTTCAGCTCTCATCCACCATCCCATCTTCTTGCTGACCATCCTCCCATCCCCGCCACCTCCAGCTCACCAGGCACAGCTGGCTGCACTGATGATGGGGGATCAGAGATGGGTACTGCAGGTAGACAATGCGACATTGGTCTGGGCTCAGCCGGGGAGAAGAGACAGCCAGGGAATCATCTGAGAGGAGCTCTGGGCCAGATGGAAACAAGAGCATCACGCAGGCTGGCAGGGCCAACATGTGTCAGCAAAGCACAGGTGGGCATCAGCCACTTACCACACTTCCCCCCGATGAGGTCCACATAGTACAGGGCTGACCTGGAACCGCGAGACAGACATTCAGTCTCAAGGCCAGCTGGGCTGCAAGGTCCCTTGCCTTGCCCCACTCCCTCACCTGCGATTGGTGCAAAAGCGGATGCCCAACCGGAAGGGCTCATGCCACCAGCCCACAAACACCACACCAGCATCTCCAGGGGCCCAGAATGCCTGCAAACAAGATCACAGGGCAGAAGTGAGCAAGGGATGGTAGCTGAAGAAGGGCCCCAGACTCCAGGAGGGACATAGGCTGTTGCTGCTGACCTGTCCAGGGGACACATTCTCAGGGACCCCCTCAAGCACAGAGATGTTGCCACTCTCGACATCCAGCACGCAGAGCACAGGGATGCTTTTGGAAACCATGTTTTCTCCCCAGTCTTCGTAAAACACAAACTGATCCCCCTGAGAACACAAGATACTCAATGCCCAGCCTGTCTATAGGACCTGCTCTGCTTCCTAGAAGCTACTGCCTCCCCAGGTCTGACAAGCACAGTATGGGAAGGGAGCACACTGAGCCCCAGGGCTGCCCTGCTGGGCCTTCGTGGATTGACCACGAGCACCTTGATGGGTTGGTCTGGCTTCTTCAGCCTGGCTATCTCATCATCGCTGGCACTGACGTCCAAGGCTTTGGTCTGAAAGAAGGACTCGGCCTTGGGGCGCTTCCTCTCTGCCACATACAACAAGTGTGTCTCCGAGTGCGACCAGGACAGGCAGCCAAAACAGTCTGGGTGCAGGGAGGGCCAATCAGGGGGGGGCCCAGGGCTACGGCTACCCCTCCTGTCCACCCTGCCTGCTCACCAGCCAGATGCCTCACCATCCTCATAAACAGGCCCATGTTTCTCCAGCACTGATAGGTTGAAACTCTTGAGCTTCCGGTTCTTCTCCCAGACCTGAGGACATCTGGGCATTAGGCTGTTTGCCCGCTAACAGAGCCTTATCTGTGGGGCAGAGCCTCTCTCTAGTCACCCACTACCTGGTCCCATGTAGACTCACCTCCAGGAACTGCTTCTCTTCCCCAGGGCCCGTGCCTCCAGCCTTGCGCAGCACAGCTTTCATGCTGCCTGAAGGAGACTCTCTGCTCAGCAGTCTGTGGACATGGGGTAGCACAGGTCAGGAGTATCTTGCAATAACCCCTTCCTGCTCCCTTACTGGGCACCACCTCTTAGGAGAGATTCTTGAGGCTCTGGCCCCACACCAGCTTCTGGAGCACCTTGCCTTTCCTCCCTGAGGCAGAAACTCTACTCTCCCCAGCTCCCCCAGGCCACCACAGGCTCTAGTCCAGGTGAGTTTGGAGCAAGCCTCCGTTGCTTATCAGGCCATGTCACCAGAAACTGAATGAGCTCCCAAGGGGGCAAGAATCTGGCTCCTGGCCTCCCTTCTAGGCACATGGTGGGCATTCACAAAAGACTTGCATTGCAGACGCTGTGGCCTTGCTCACAAGATTCCTTCCTCAAACTTACTCCCCCCGGGTCTCCACACTGTTGCCTGCAGGTCCGGCAAACACCACTGAGTCTCCGTCATGGAACACCAGGTATTGGCGGCAGAATCGAATGTTCTCCATGCGTTCCAGGTCCCTCTGGGTCCACTCTGTGAGGGGAGGCATGAGGCTGCTCACCTTGTCTTGGCTACTCCTGGCTACTGCCCCCCAGCCCACCTGACCCAGGAAGGCCTAGATCTTCCTCAGTCTCTCAATCTGTCTCCAGACACTGACACCCTGGCTGCGGGCTGGACAACACTTGTCCACAACCCTAGTCCAGGCCTCCAGAGCCTGAGCTGACAGCCTCTTTGAGAGAACCCCCTAGTAACCCCAGCACCCACCCTGGAATCTTGAGGGCAGCCTGGCATGTGTATGGGATGGAGTGTTGGCGGAGCACCCTACAAAGTCCACGCCCTGAGCCCAGGTTTGAATTCTACCCCTACACCATCATCTCGTGCACTCATGGGCACCATCCGATAACGCCCCGCACGCCCCCGCCTCCCCACACACCTGTGTGCAGGGACCTGTGGGAGTGTATCCTCCAAGTACAGGCGGGCTCCCCATACACCCTTACACATTGTCAAGCAGCGAGCCCTCCACACCCGCTTCCTTCCCACCCCAGTGCGCGACCCCGTCGCCAGCCAGTTCCCCTTCGCACACACACCAGTGTGCACCGTCCGGTACTGGCCGCCGTACTGTGTGGTGACCTCCGGGCCCAGGCAGGCGGCGCTCAGCGCCGGCTGGCGGCTAAGGCCCCGATACAGAGCCGCCGCCTCCTCGGGCTCGCTCAGCAGCACCTGCGCAGGGGACACACCAGGGTCAGGCCCGGTCCGGGCTGCAGGGACCACGGGGACCGCGGGCCGAGCCCTCACCTGACGTTCCATAGTCTCCTCTCTGCCGCCTGGGCGAGGCGGGGCGGGGGGGGTGCTCGCGCCCGGAAGTGAGGCTTCCGGGGGCGGAGCCTGGGACCGCCCGGGCTGTCTCCGCCCCTGCCCTGCGGCAATCTGGGAGGGGGGGCTTTCGGCGAATAGGCGAGAACCGTTGGCAAGGGGCGGGCCTTGACGGTGAGAGGACCCGGCCTGGCAGCGAGAAGTCCCGGGTGGAGAGAGCAGGGGCGTCGAGAGGAGGAGCTGGCCTTCAGGGGCGGACTAGTCAAGTGGGGGGCGGGGCCGTGGGCCGAGTCCCGGGCCTCTTACCGAGGGGCGAGGCGTTGGATCTCGGAGGAGAGAGGGCGGCCCTGTGGAAGCGGAACCCGGGAGCCGGGCTTCGGGGGGGGGTAGAAGGGCCTACGAGAGAAGCGGGTGAGACAGGACTGCGAGGCGGAAGCAGCGCGGTCGGACGGGCATGGCCCGAGCACCTGAAGGGCGAGGCCCGAGGGGAATGGGACCAATGAGTCTCTGAGGATGAAGGGCGAGGCGGGCGGGTCCAGAGTGGAGCCCCGCGAGGAATGAGGAGCCGGGAGCCCGTGAGGGTGAGGGCGGGGAGGGGGGAGCCGGCCGCATGGATCTCCCGCGGCTCTGGGGCTGACTGTAGGGTTCCTTCGGGTCCACTACGAGCCGACATTCACTAGACAGTGCCAGGCCCTGCCCTGGAGGGACTCCCAGGCAGACGAAGAAGAGAAAGGCCAGAGTCCGGGCGGAGGGCGCAAAGCAAAGCCCTGGGGTGCGGGGCAGAGGGGCGAGTGCCAACTCTCAGGGTGCTGCCTGGGCTTATCAGTCACCAGGCCTGCCGCAAGAGCTATCTATCCCCGCAGCCTTTACCCACCCTTCTCAGTGGCTCCTTGTTGGGGACTGTGAGCCGGTGGGTTCCTTCCCCTCCTCCCCAGGCCTCAACCTGAGCTCTTGGGTGTGGGGACCCTGGTGGGCTCAGACTCCACCAAGGTCCAGGGAGCTTCCTGTGGAAAGAACCTAGGCAGGCAGGCTTCCTGTGCACGTGGCACAGGATTGGCTGGGCTAAGGTGCCAGCAGAGATCAGGAGAGGCTGGACAGTAAGGATGTCCCCTCCATATACCTGAGTCTGGCTGGTCTTCCACATCAGGGCCCTGGCTCCCTGCTCCATGGTGTGCTTGTGATTGAGAGTCCACCTGTCTGGCCTGCAGCTTCCCCTTTCCCATCAACCGCATCATTACTTACTCAAGATTACTAGTTAAGTTAAAAAAAAGAGTCCTGGCCGGCCGGGCGCGCTGGCTCACGCCTGTAATCCCAGCACTTTGGAGGGCCGAGGCGGGTGGATCACCTGAGGCCGGGAGTTCAAGACCAGCCTGGCCAACACGGTGAAATCCTGTCTCTACTAAAAATACAAAAATTAGTGGAGTGTGGTGGCATGCGCCTGTGATCCCAGCTACTTGGGAGGCTGAGGCAGGAGAATCTCTTGAACCTGGGAGGTGGAGGTTGCAATGAGCCGAGATCGTGCCATTGCACTCTAGCCTGGGCAACAAGAGTGAAACTCTGTCTCAAGGAAAAAAAAAAAGAGTACCAACTTTCTGACGCCACTGCATTTGTGAGTATGTACAGGACTGTATCAAGGCCAGAAACAGGAGTAGAACGAGTGGCCCCAGCCACCAGTTTGGGTGGAAAGATTGGAAACTAGGCTGTTCATCAAGCATTGTTTATGATAGGAACACTGGGAACATAGCACCTGTTCCTAAGGTTGTGTGTGGTAGACTGGCTACGAACTCATGTATCTCTCTGGAGGTTGAGCACTGGAAGACGAACATTTAAGTACCTGAAATAAACATGTGGAAATAAACAGAAAGCTAGAAAACAGGATATATTGCACCTTCTGGGTTCGGTTTAAAATGAAGACTGGAACAACAAACAGGAAAGAAGGACATGCATCAAGATGTTAACTCTGGGGAGAGGGCCAGAGGTGGACCTGGGATTCTTGTTTATCTGTGTTAAAAAAAAAAAAAAAAATCTAACAACTCTGGGTGACTTTGGTAAGGAGGTACTCCTGACCATCTGAGGAAGGCCTAAGGTCTGACAGCCAGCAAGAGTTTGGGGGTCGGAAAAATCAGAGAAAGGCAGAGAGGTGTAGGGCTTGTTGGCAGCACCAGGGGGCAGCATTTGTTCACTGCCTCCGTGGAACCACAGGAACACACAGAAAGCTGTGTGTGCAGCCAACACACCTAAAGGCCATGGAGGTGCTGTCCCTTAACAGCCTGTGCACTGACTGCCTGCTCCAGGTCCAAGCTTGGGACCTCCCCTTGGGCACCTTTGTGGAGGGCCCATTGTCTTTGGATGGCTTGGTGTGGACTCAGCCCCATGCTGTGCCAGCACTTCTGCAACTCTGTCCATCCTTTTCCCTTTAACCATGGACAGGATTGTCGCAAATTTGGGGATTTGCTCCTTCAGCTAAGCCTTCCCACTTGAGAAAGCATTCCAGAAACAGTCTGTAGATTGTTTATATCAAGTCCTTTTATTCTGATACCACAGAATTACCTTGTCACAATACAGGGGGAGGGACACTGAAGTACCACGAGTTCTCACAGAGCACAGGAGGACAGCACACAATTCACAAGGTCATGTGGAGGACTCGGGTCATTGCACTTACAACTGTAAACTTGTTTGTTTGACTTTGTACAGCACTCTTCCCCCCTCAAATAAAGAAGGAGAGAAGGAAAGAAAGGGAGAGAGGGAGGAGGAAGGGGAAAGCAAAAACCAAGACATGAAAGCTAGAGGAAAAGGTATTGAGTGGCCACCACTCTCCAGGGTAGTGCATTTGGAGAGAAGGAGCTGATTTCACCCCGGAAACTGAATGAGGCAGAAACATATACACACACACACACACACACACATATGTGCATACACACACAATATCTCACAACTTCCATGGCTCTCCAGTGCCACCCCAGTGCACATGGCAGCAGGGCTGCTGGCACCCAGGGAGACAGAGATGGCATCTCCGAGGAGTTTCAGTTGATTAGGCCTGTCCCTCTGACCCTGTTGGAGTCCATGATGACAAGTATTTACAGCACGGGGGTGGGTAACAGGAGAGGGGAGGGGCCAACAGGGCCAGACCATGCTGTCATGGCAAAGGACCTGCCTGGAAAACTCCCTACAGGCTCCAGAAGACAAGGCATAGTTGCCACCACTGCTGTTCTTTCACTGTGGGCCCTGAGACCACATGCTCTGCCCAAGGACTAAAAGGATGATGGTAGGGGGAGATCTGTCACTGTAAAGTGAGTGCACTGGGCCCTGAAGTGGGCAGAGAGAGGAGGCAATGCCCTTGCTCATGATGCTGGGGAG
Organism: Macaca nemestrina; assembly: GCF_043159975.1. NCBI lineage: Eukaryota > Metazoa > Chordata > Mammalia > Primates > Cercopithecidae > Macaca > Macaca nemestrina. Next base: position 113,174,638 of record NC_092126.1, on the reverse strand, counting down.
AGGGGTATGGAGAAGTCCTGGGTTGCATGCTAGAGACTCCTTGCCCATTTGGAGATGTGTCTGTTGCTCTCTACTTTCCAAGGCACCGAATGCTGGTCCCTCAGCTTCTGGCTGCATTGTCCCCAGAGTCACAACTGCATCCATGCAAGGGCCAGGAAGGACAGTCCATGGACCAGAGGCCTGCTCCAGCCACCTTCACAGAGGGGCGATGATGTATGCTGTGGGTACAGTGAGGGATGAGGAGTGGCAGATGTCAGAATTTCAAACTCAGAGGGCTTTGCCAGAAAGGAAATTTGCTGAAAAGTCAGTACTTTAGAGCGTTGAGACTGGGCCTGCTGGAGGCTGACCTCCTAACATTTCCCTGCCTGTTCCCTGCTTCTTGTCCCATCCCCTGGCCTGTAGTGGAAAGGACTATTGCCTTGGTCTCCAAGGCACATCCCCACACAGACTTGGTCCTGGGTGGCCAGAGGTGTTAGATGATGGCTTCCCTCAGCCCTTGCTCAGATGGCTGCATTCAGTCCATACCTGATCTCTGGGATGAGGCAGGTATTCCATGGGTTGGGTGAGGTCAAGTTCCAGAAAGGCAAGGTTGTTAAGTCCAACACAAAGGTTGGCAGCTTCCTGTCCCATCCATAGCTACCAGAGATGAGCGAGGAGCCCTCTCTGAAGGGATGTGTAGACCTTATAGAAAAGCATGAGAAATGTGGACCCCTGAGAAATGCATCGTGCAAACCAGAGCACTCTGGATGAAGGTCAGGCCTTGAAGGGCCAGGCAGCTACTGCCTGCCGCACTCCTGGCTCAGTGGTAAAAAAAGCTGATGAGCAGCAGGACGCTTGGGCTTTGGAGAAGGGGGTGGGTAGGGAGCATAGATCCTGGGGACAGATGCAGAGAGGGTCACACAGGACCTTCTGTAAGATTTGCTATTGAGAAACTTCACAAGAAACTTAGCTTGAAGCCATTGTTTATATGAACAGTTGCAGATGACCATTGTCAACTGTTCTCACCACAAGTGCCAAAGGCCCAGCTCTTCCTGAGCATCCATTGACCCCCTAGCTCCAGCCCAGATCTCCTGCCTTACAGTCCTTTGAGCCTCCTAGCCACAGAGGAGAGGCATGAAACAGGTGCAATCTAGAGCTGGGGTCCCTCAGGCACAGCCTGGCTCTACTCTTGCCTCTGCCTCTCTGGCCATGGATGCTGCCCAGCTCTGCCCTTGTGTAGTGCCCTCTGGGAAAGGGCTGTCAGATGCCTCTGGCTCAGGGTTGGGGTAGGAAGGGAAAAATGACAGACAGACAGAAATCCTACAGCAAACCTTCAGAATGTCCATACACACACATCCTGTGCAGGCTCCTACCATTGAGTCTGCTCTGGGGACTCCTTTTTACCTGCTATCCTGGACAGAGAAAACTGCAGGGTATGTGGGGGCCTTATACTGCCTGCCCTGCAGCCTGGCACGCTCAGGCAACAATTCTGGCAGGTCCTCACTAGCTTGTGCAGAAGTCAACTAGAAGTGCTCCTGAAGGAGAGGTTCTGAGGCAAAAAGAACTCCAAGCAAGAGGGTCGAGCATTTAAAATGGATGAAATCGTGCAAAGAGGCTGCGAGCTGTGCATGCTCCACTGCGGGACAGGCGGTGACTCACCTGGCAGCAGCGAGTCCTGCCACAGGTCAAACATGCCACAGACTGAGAATTTCACACACACAATGGGAGCAGGGGTGGGTAGGGGGGTGGGGGTGATATGAGCATATCTATCCAGTTTCTCAATTGCGTGTTTGCAATTAACTCCTTATACATAACATGGAATTTATTAAATATTAACAGTTGTCATTGAGGGTTTATATTTCATTGCATAGAACGTTAGAGATGAGACTTGTGGCTGTGCCCCAGATGAAAGGAGGCCCCCAAGGGAAGGGCCTTGGGGAGGAATGCCGCCCAGTCCACCAGATGGATAGACAGTGCCACATTCCCCTGTACAGGGCTCTGGGTCTTTCCCTTGGCTGGCAGAAGTCCTGGCCCCTCTGCTCTGAGTACACCCACTGGTGATGGCTTAAGAAGGACTGGAATTGCACAGTAAACAGACGCAGGCTGGGGAGCCTCCCTAGACCTCGCCCTGGGGTTGTGCTCTTGGTGGCCTGCTGCCCCCTATTGCTTCTAAGTCAGCATTCTCCCTGTGCTGAGCAGGGGCAGAGCAGAGAGGAAACCGAACCATCAGTCACAAGGTGGTGTTGGAGGGGGAGAGGCAAGGGAGTGAGCCAAGAGAAGAGAGAAAGGGGAAGAGAGAAACAAAAGAAAAATGTTTATGAGGTATACACGTAAATCAAACTGGAATGATTAAGGCTGTTCTTGAAATCAAAAGAAATCCCCAGGTGTACGGATGAGGAGCCGGCTGGTTGAGACAATGGTGGTGCCGCTGGGATGCTCACGATGGCTAGGGGGATGGCTTTGAAATGGTGGCAGTGTGCTAGCACGCTGCCACCCACGGGCTGGGAGAAGCCTCAGCCGGCGCCCATGCTGCTTTTCGGTGCTATGGCCTCTTATTTCAGCGATGAGACAGTGTTAGGTCCTAATGTTTGTAAAGTTCTCCCAACCCCATGCTGGCCACATGGAGGTCTGCTCCAATGTCACCCAGAGGGCAGGTGACAGGGGCAGGGCCCTGTGCCACAGAGGGATCCGGGCCAGCTGGAATGTGAAGGAAACGGAGCTGGGGACCCCAGCCCTCAGTCAAAGCCCCGCTCCAAGGCTGTGGAAAAACTTCTGGCATCTTGGAGGGAGGGCAGTGTGTGCCCAAACTCTGTGTATAACGCATTGGAAGCCTGGCCGGCCAGGCCGCAAAAAGGCGGCTGTGGGAAGTACGGCAAGACAACGTGGTGGCAGGGTTTCTAGAGAGGGTCCTCCCTCCCAACGAGAGCTGTGCCTTGAAGGTGGTGCCCTGCAGAGAGCAGCATCTCTGGAAAGACAATTAAAGGTCCCCCGGCCAATGGTCCAACTTGTCCAGCAGATGCTTCACCCAGGCAGCTGCTGTGAGAAAACATCACGTCCTCAACTGAGGCCTGCCTGCCACGTCCCACCTGGTGAGTCTTTGGGCCAAGGGTGTGCCAGATTGTAGATGCTTGAAAGAGAAAAGGAGGGAGGGAGGAAGGAAAGAAGAAAAGAAAGGATTCTGTCAAGAACTGTAGATAGCTGCTTCTCACCCTCACATTTCTCTCAGCCATCTGCCTGTGCCAGTGGCCACCTCCTCACCCATGAGGTGCCATGCCACTTAGGCTTGGGGAAATGGGTGCTTGGGCAGGTTGGAGGTCACAGAGAGGACAGCAAGAAAGAAGAATCAGGTCAGCCAGGAAGGGACACTTCTTTTAATGTAACAAAAGTTCCTTTTTTTTTTTTTTTTGGCTTAAGAGTGATGGAGATGGGATTTGGTTTGAAATGGCAAACCTCTCCAAGCCCATCTCTGAAATTGTCATAAAGAACTTCAGGGGGCCGGGCGCGGTGGCTCAAGCCTGTAATCCCAGCACTTTGGGAGGCCGAGACGGGCGGATCACGAGGTCAGGAGATCGAGACCATCCTGGCTAACACAATGAAACCCCGTCTCCACTAAAAATACAAAAAAATTAGCCGGGCGTGGTGGCGGCGCCTGTAGTCCCAGCTACTCGGGAGGCTGAGGCAGGAGAATGGCGGGAACCCGGGAGGCGGAGCTTGCAGTGAGCCGAGATCGCGCCACTGCACTCCAGCCTGGGCGACAGAGCGAGACTCCGCCTCAAAAAAAAAAAAAAAAAAAAAAAAGAACTTCAGGAGAGGGATACTCACGGCAGCACTGTCCACTTGACCCAATCATTAGCCGAATGCTAGAATTCGAGGGAGATTTCTTTAACTATAAGGTGAGTGGTCTCAGTGGCCCACCCACACCATGTGGCAGGACGCAGAACAAAGCTGTGTCTGTGCTTCCTTTCCCTGTTCAGGAACCATACCCTGGCCCCAAACCCAAGGTAGGTACTGCCATGAATCCAGGCCATGGGCTGTCCCTCCTTCCCCTCCTCTTAGCATCACTTGTGATTTCACATCTGTTCCAGGGCAACTCCAAGGAAACATCGGCTAAGTGGAAAGCTGCAGGAAGCCCGCTGTGGGAGGGTGAAGGCAGGAAGAACGCTGAGGACTGCATTATGGCTACTGTAATTAGAATAAATTCCAGGCTCCTTACTTGGCCTGTACAACCCATCCCAGCTGGCTGCCACCCCCTTGCACCTCTCCACTGCACTGTGGCCCTGGCTGTGCTGGCCTTTTCCCTGTCCCTGGTGCCCCCCCATCCCATCCCAGCATCCGATCATCCATCAGTGCTGTTCCCTCCCCTTTTTTCATCCCACAGCAGCCGTCCTCCTCCCTCAAGCTTCCCTCACATATCTTCACATATCTGCACTTTGACTAGAGCAGACCCCACTGCTTCCATAGCTCTGCCTTGCTGGCTTTATAACACTTATCCCTTTCAGAAAGTACCTTTTTAATTGAATTTTATTTTTAAACTTATTTATTCTCTATCTTCTTTAATGGATTGTCAGCTTCAGAGGGCAGGGAGTTGGTTTTGTTCTCTGCCATATCCCCAGAGCCTGGAAGAGTGCCTAGCACATACCTGGGGCTTGACAAACATTTGTTGAATAAATGGATGGAAGCCTGGGCCTTTCCAGAGCCCCACTGCTTTTCCAGAGAGAGGTAGCCTGTGAGGTATCACACCTAGCTCCTTCCCTCCCACAACCAGTGCTGGTCTGGGCCCAGCATCTTCTGGCCCCAGGGCTCCCTTGAAGTGACCTGCTCATTGACGGCCAGGCCTCGCCATGGATAACACATATATGCCTGTGCACTGTGAGAAGCATCCTGAAGGGGCAAGGAGGGAGAAGAGGAGGGCCCGAGGGCTATGGGATGGTGGTCAGTGGTCCTGGCTGTGCACAGAGCTGTACCAACAGCCAGGCAATTCTCCTCCCACCCAGGATGATGCACTTCCTCCTCCTCCCACAGAGGCAGGGTCAAGGCCAGGGCCAGGGCAGGCTCCAGGAAGTGGTGTCCCATCCTGCCTTGGCCACTGCAGCCCAGACAGGGCCAGGGCTCCCATCCTGAGGCCCTTCTGCCCTCTCCCTGAGCTGACTTAGTCTGGGGCTGAGACTTCCTTTCCTCTATGTCCCTTCCTGTCTGCCTCTCTACTCCTTCCACTCTTCTATCCTGTGGGCCACAAGCTCAGCCTGTGAAGCCAGGAGTGTTTTGACTTCATTCTCAGAGCTGCAGATGCAGCTCTGCAGGGTTTGGGGACTCTAATCTCTTCCAAGTGGCTGGAGCAAAGGCACCAGCAGCAGACATCAGGGAAGAAGCATGTTCCCCTACAGGTGCCACAGACCACCATGTCCTTCAGGACGACTTTGAACTCAGTGCTCAGCACATAGACTTCAAGTTGTGGGGTGCAGTTGGCTGTGCTGGGCTCTTCTCCAAGGGTGCCACCTGACTTATCCAGCAACATCTCAGGCAGCTCTGTGGCCCCTGCCTCTGCGGGGTGGAGGGCTGCTGACCCATCACAGCTGAAGGAAACCCACCAGGCTCTTCCCAGTTCACACTTGTCAGAACTGGCTAGCTGTCATCAGCTAGGCCTTGGCCCTTCACCCCTCCTCTGGCCCATTTCACCCTGATCCTGATACTCACTGTTATACGCAGAGTCCAGAGCTGCGCCCAGACCTCTGACTCCAGAGATTTTTCCACAGCAATGATACCTCTCTTCATTTCTTCAAGAGCCTGTGGAGCATTTACAGAGGAGGGCTGGAGAGGAGCTGCATCCCTGGAGGCCTACCTACAACCCAGTGCCAGCCCAGTGCTATGACAGCCCTGCAGGGGATAGCAGATGGTTTGAAAGACAAGGGGGCATTGGCCCTGGCTTTGGCCCCTCCTTTGCTGGGGACTCCTACTGTGTTGGCCCCATGGTAGGGGCTCTGTGCACAGCGTCCCTCCTTCTTCTCCTCCCACATTCAGAGAAGGGAACATTGCAGCTCTGGGCACTGAACCAGCCGAAGACCAGACTCCTCCCAGAAGACCCCTTGGGACTTAAAGCCCCACCCCCACCCCCAGTTCCTCGGGCCTTTCCCAGAAGAGGCAAGGTACAGGCTGCTTGTACTCACCATGCTGGGCATGGTCACCAGAATGAGGAAAATTTTTTGCCAAAAGCAGAGACAGCTGTGACATAGAAAGAGGAGACAGCCATCAGGAAATTGGGCCAGACCCCTCCCAGTCAGGGCCACTTGGCACAGTGAAGCCAAGCTCAGCCCAAGAGGCAGGGACTGCCTGGAGAACAACTGGGCATCAGCAGGTGGGCCCTCTGGCTGGCTTCTGCCTGGGTGACTGAGTCTGGAATCATCTCTCAGACCCAGCCTATACCACAGCAGCCACCCACCACAGACCCAGTTACAGGCAGTGCATACCTTCCGTCAGTTTGCCAGCTTGCTCTGCTGCCCCGCCAGGGAGGATCTTGGAGAACACGCTCTCCCCATCGGCACCTGGCTGGCTGGCGGGAGCCCCTGGGGTTCCTCCAGGCCTGGCTCCAGCCTTCACACCTAGGAGGAAAGAAATCACCATAATGAGCTATGCATGGCCTGGCTCTTTAGGGTCTGAGAGGGCAAGTAGCCACAAGGGAATCCAAACACAGGTACCCCATGAGGTGGGAAGGTGAGAAGGAGGCTAGGGGAATAAGGAGAAGAAGGTAAGAACAGGAAGACAAGGGGTGGGAGGAGGCAGAAAAAAGGAGGTTGAGGAAGGCAAAGAAGAAGAAAGGAAAGAAAAGGCAGAGGAGAGGAGGAAAGGGGAAGGAAGGAGGGAGCAAGAAGCCATGGTCCCCACCCTATGCTCACCAGTGCCTTCCAGCTTCTCTGCCCAGAGCTGCTTGGGCCCTAAAGCCCCTGTGCTGGTGACCTCATTGGCTTATTCTAACCCCAGGCTTGTTTTCTGCTGGGGCAGTCTACAGCCCGTGGGGTACCTTCTCAGGGATTATTGAGGATATGCAGTGTGAGGTGCATATACCACCCAGGGCACAGGTGGTATAGAGAGAGAACAGCCTGGGTGCTCTGGGCCATAGCCGAGGGTGCCAAAGGATAGGCTCACCTGCAGGTCCAGGTCCTGGCGTTGGCTGGGCCTGAGGAGCCCTCCCCTGTTGTGGTGCTTTGGCTGTCCCTTTAGAGCCATTTGTCTGTTCTGCCCGTGGCTGCAACACAGAACCTATAGCTAAGATTCTGCCCATGCCCAGCCTGGAACCAAAGGGATGTCCAAGCTTCATTCATAACATCTGCCCTGGTTACAACCCATACATGGGAGCTCTGCTTACCGGTCCTGCTGGTTGAGGGCCTGTGGCTGTGGTGGGGCCTGGCTGAGGCTTCCCTGCAGGCTGGCTGGCAGCAGGGGCTGAGCCCCGGGCGGTTGGCTGGCTCTGTTGCTGCAGCCGAGCCTGCGTCGGAGCCTGCTGTGGGGGCTGCAGCCCAAGACTTTGCTGCTGCTGCTGCTGCTGCTGCTGCTGCTGCTGCTGCTGCTGCTGCTGCTGTGGCTGTGGCTGGCGCGATGCTGCCCCAGAGGGCATTTGCCTGGATGATGGTGACTGTGACTGTTGTGGTCCTGGAGCTGCCTGCCGACCTTGCAACTGTGGCTGTGCCTGGGGTTCTGCTTTTGACTGCAGTGCAGCGGGCCCGGAGTGGGCTTGCCGGGAGCCCTTCTTGCTGTCAGAGGCATGATGGTATGCGGATGGAGCACGGGATGGCTGTGAGTACTCAGCAGAGCTGGGGTACCCAGGCTGACCCTTCTTCGGCATAGCTGGAGCAGAGCTGGGCTGAGAGTGGGGCCGGGCCTCATGGCGACCCAGGTCCCGAGCGTGTGGTTTGGCAGCACGCCGTCCTGGCTCCTCACCAGTGTGGCGGCCTGAGTGCCGCCCGTGGTCACCGTGATGCCGGTGTTCCTTGGCTGAGGCATGGCGGCCTGGGCCACCCTCATCATGAGGCCACAGGCCCTCCTCAGGGGGTTCATCGTAGTCATGGTAGCTGTGCCTGGCAGGGCCTCGCTTCTGGGAGGAGGAGGAAACTGCATGGCCCCCGTGGTGCCTGAACCGGTCAGAGCGGGCATCCCGGGGCTTATCAAACCAGTCTGTCTCCTCCTGGCCCAGGTGATAAGCTTCAGAGACCAAAAACAGAATACCATCAACCCCCGGGCTGGCCGCAGGGGGAGGCCTAGCTGAAGCCATGCAAAGAAACCAAGAGAATGGGTGCCACAGCCACAAGCAGATCAACAGGCCCCCAGCCCACCCTCCCGCAACCAGGGACCAGGGCACAGATGGAGCAGACAAGGGCAGCCTGCCTGCAGCAGGGCCCAGCAGATGAGGCACCAGACCAGACCCTGCTGGGACATCTCAGGGTCCAGGGCCCCACAGGCAGGCAGGCCCCCCAGGTGCTGAGTATCCGCAGAAATCACCCCTGGCTGCCATTACCTTCGCTGTCGGAAACCACGCAGTGGGAATCATCCAGGATGTAGCCCTCCTCACGCTTATATGCGTGGGCCCGAGGTCCGTCCTTGACATGCTCCTGGACATCAGGCATGGAGTGACTGGAGCAGAACTGTGGGCAGGTATCCCCGCTGGGAGGGAGGGGCCCTCCGGCAGGGCGGGGCCTCCCCAAGGGGCTGACGGGGCTCTCCTCTTCAGAGGCCTGGCTCCGCATGGGGGGTCGTGCCCGGCTGTGGGCCATACTTAGGGATGAGGGCTTGGGGCCCGCTTTTTGAAGTCGCTCCACAGCCTCCCGTTCCCTTTCATACCCCTTGCCCCGGCCACTGAAGTCGTGGCTGGACAGCTTCTCCCCACTGTATGCAGAAGGTACCCGGGACCGGCTGCTCCCACCATAAATGCGGTCGTCCTCCTCCACTGTGTCCCGGGTGGACATCCCATAGTATCTCTGCTGCTCATACACGTTCTTCTTGAGCCCATAGGTGATTTCATCCTGGAACTTCCTGCCCCGAGAGACCAGGCTGCTGCTGACTGCAGGTGGGGGGTAGGACGCCAGGTCTGACTCCACATCCTTGGCCTCTTCAATAGGTGAGAACTTGGAGATCTTTTGTTCCATGCCCTGCTTCCGGTGCTTGCTGCGCTTTGAGGAGATGGCAGCTGGAGCCAGGCTCTTGGAGGGATGCTTGGGCCCCATGGGCCCTGGACCATACTTCTCTGCTCGAGCCCCATGCCTGTAGTCACTGTCACCATAGTAGTGGCTACTGGCTGGTCGACCATTGCTCTCCATGCTCCGGAGGTGGCCACCCTTCCCGCGGGGGTCGTATGAGTCCTCCTCAGATTCCTCTTCTCCTCTGGCATAGCAGCAGGGCAGTGTAGGCCCCTCAAGGACACCTGGTTCTCCAAGCTCCTTCCCTGGACGCCCACTGCTGCCTGGCCCCAGGGGCTCCAGCCGCTGGCTATCAGGAGCAGTAGAGGTGCTGTCCTTGGTCAGTTCACTGATGTCATCGATCATTACGTAGTTTCGAGGAACGTTCTGCTCCAGACTGGTATAGTGTGAATCAGAGGGGTAGGTAGGGGCTGGGCTCTGGCTTGCACTGCCACGTTCACTAGCCCGGGGCACCTCAGGGACCTTGCCCTGCTCATAGCTGCTGCTCACTGCTGAGCCACTGTAGCTGGTTTCAGATGGGGCTGAAGACATGGCCACAACGGGGCTGGCGATCACCTCATAGTTGGTGGGCACCTTCTGCTCCAAGTCAGCTAGCGATGTCTGGTGTGGCTTCTGCAGTGGGGCACGGCTATCAGCGGGGACTGGAAAAAGGGTGCTCTGTGTGGTTGGCATGGGTGTTTGACCTGCGTAGTGGCCTGTGGGACGGAAAGCCTGCTGGTTTGGCAGGCCAGGCTCAGCTGGGTAACTGGTGCCAGGAGGAAAGGCAGGAGCTGGGTATGTGTTGGGGCCAGGGTAGGTGGGGGCCTGGTGGGCAGGGAATCCATTCTGAGTTGGCCCACCACTGCCTGCAGAATACTGTGGGGTCGGAGGCTGGAAGCGGGGCTGCTGGAAGGCAGTGGGACCAGAGGGGGCGGCAGGAGCAGTGGCAGTGGCAGGGAAGTCCACGTACTGGCCAGCGGGAGTGGTGCAGCCCTGGAGCCGCAGCTGGTTGAGTTCACTGTCCGACAGGTAGTCACGATGCTCACCAAGACCACGCAAGGGTGGGTAGTCACGGCCACCCCGGTCTTTGGCCAAAGACTCTTTGCGTTGTGTGATACCCAGCTCCAGGTACTTGAGCTTGGCGTCAATCTCCTTCTCCTCCTCATCCAGCTCCGCCTGCTTCTTGCGCAGCTTGGTGGACTCATGCTCCACCAGCCGCAGGTCCCGGTCCAGCTCCCGGAGCAGGCTGGCCTTGGTAGCAGGGACAGAGGTGGGCCCCGTCAGCCCTCGCTGCAGCAGGCTGGCTGCATACAGCTGTGGGGAGGCCTGGCCAGCCAGGGGAAGGTGAGCCTCCTCTGGAGGGGGGCTGGGCAGTGTCCGCTTCACCTTGCGGACCAGGCTGTTGGGTGGCAACGCCGACACCTGAGACAGAGGGAAGGGTGGGCAGCACTGAGACCCAAGGTGTGGTGACTTGACGGGGTGTGGGGTGACAGAACCCAGGCCTGGGCTGGGGAAGGAGCTGGGTTCCATCCTGCTGGTGCCCTGATTTACCAGGCAGCCTGGAGGCCTACCCTGCCCACCCATAGGCCTTGTTTTCTTTGCCATGGAGGGAAGATCTGTGATATTTTACAGCCTTTCTCTTCCCCAGAGCTCTGGGAAGCAGGAGGGTAGGGGCAGGTTCCCTTCATGCCAATGTCCTGTACTGGCCCAGCACATTGCTTTGAGAACCCCTGCACATCTTCAGTGGGCCTGCCACCCTCTGCTTCACATTGAGGTGAGAATACAGCTGTGGCTCTGGGTCTGGGGCCTAGCAGCTGACAGGGGTTGAGATCAGTGGAGTATGAACAGGAGGCATGGAGTGGAGAGGGTCCTGGGCCCGCCAGGCTCCCTAGAGGATCATGGGAAGGGACACATGTGGACTGTATGCCAATCGTGGCAGGCTCTAAGTCATTCTGCATCCTGCTCTAGTCCTCTCTAAAGTGGCAGGCTTCTCAGCTGCCTGCCCACCCTCTTCCTCTAGTGCCCTGCACCACCCTCTGCCAAACCCTTTGGGCTGTGCTCTTGGCCTGGTCCCCAGCTCCCTCCATGTCCCTCGGTCAACCTGCTGTTCTCTGGAGCCACCAGCGCACCTGTAAGTCCTCTCCAGCCCTACCTCCAGCAGCATGGCTTCCTGGTCAAGGTTCCCTAACAGTGCCTACCCTAGATACTCTGCATTGCCTGAAGGTCCACATTGCCTGGCAGTTCACTCTGCCTTCTCCCTTTTTCTCTAGCTCCTAGCCTTCCCAGAATGCCCCATACCCTTGGGTTTCATGGACCACCCAAATTCCAAAATATACTGGGAAGTGACTCATACAGGATTCTTACTTTTTTTTTTTTGAGACAGAGTCTCACTCTGTCAGCCAGGCTGGAGTGCAGTGGCACGATCTCGGCTCACTGCAACCTCTGCCTCTCAGGCTCAAGCAATTCTCTTGTCTCAGCCTCCCGAGTTGCTGGGATTACAGGGGTGTGCCACCACGCCTGGCTCATTTTTGTATTTTTAGTAGAGACGGCGTTTCACCATGTTGGCCAGGCTAGTCTTGAACTCCTGACCTCAGGTAATCCACCCGCCTCGGCCTCCCAAAGTGTTGGGATTACAGGCGTGAGCCACCGCGCCCAGCCGGATTCTTACTTTTTACCTTGCCAAGTAACTACCTAAAAACCTCCCAACTATGTCCACCATGTATCATAATAAAAATTAGAGTGTGCCCCCAAAATTTCAGGGTGGGCCTTTTATGGAATAAATTTAGCCTTTTGAACCCCTCACTCTGTTATCTCTTTTCTTATTCTGGCCACGCATCATGAGTGCCTATCATGGCCTGGTCTCACATGGCCAGCCCATGGGACCTCTGTGCCTGCAGCAAGGACCACCCTGCCTGTCTGACCTGCCCTCCCTGCCAGCCTAGAGTCCCTGATCCCACCCACACCCCTATATGGCCTGCATATACCAAGACTATTCACTACCCAAGATCATCACCTCCACAAATCCATTCTAAGGCCCCACTTTTCTCCTCTCTGCATCACACCCTGAAAATGGGCAAATCTACCTCACGATGCCTCTGGTTCCTGACTCCTCTGCCAGATCTCTTCCTTCAGCCCATCATCCCACATTCTGCCCAGGAAACTTTCCAAAACATCTGCTTTGTCCCATCTCACCTGCCTAAAACCTCCAGAGGCTTCCAGGGTCTTTAGGAAAAGCCAACCCTCCTCAGCCTGGCACTCAGTTGTTGGCATTAGGCCCTCACAACCCCCTATTCTCACTTCTGCTGCAGCCCACAGCCAAGCCACTTCTCACAGTCCCCTTCCATCACTGGCAAATAAAGCCACAGCCAAGGGTTATTTTATGCTTCTGAATCCCCTATCTAGGGGAGCAGACAGGTGTGTAAACAGATTTACCGAGGGCCAGGTAGGGGCAGGGAACACCCTGGGGCAGAGAGCACACTGCAGCCCGCTGGGATGGGCCCCTAGTGCTAGGCCATGGGGGCGTGGGCTTCCTGTGTGGCAGTGGAAACCAGGCCAGGACTGAGAGGATGAGAGCACCCCTGCCAAGTCCATGTGACTGATCTTCTTAGGAAACGCCCATAGATGAAGTTTGGAGTGGAAGGGGTCTAGACTAGAAGTGAGAGCTGAAGAAGCCTGAAGTGGGGAGGCAGCAGGGGTGGACCAGGTATGGATGGTGAAGGGACAGTGCTGGGAGGAGGCTGAAGCTCCTAGTGGGGTATATGGCTGGAAGGCTGTGGGGGCCCATGTGTGTGTCTGTATCTGCCAGGCTGTCTGCCGGGCTGCAGGCTCTATCAGATGTGCACCAAGGAGCATCTGCTCATTGACACCTTCCCCTGGGCCTCTGGGGCCAAAGATGCCTCTACTCCCACCCCAGAAGAAGCCCCTCCCTGTGGGGGCCCCTCAGGCTAGGCAGAGACCCCTGTCCCACCCTGGAACAGCCCCTGTTCCCATACCTGGCTACCCAGTCCCCCCTGGTGCTGGTAGAGGGAGAATCTCTCTTTGGCAGACTCTTCAGCGGTGGGGCTGAGGGGCTTAGGGTCAGACAAGGACCGCTGCAGGGTCTTCATGGGGCGAGGCAGCGTCTGCTGGCGGAGAGCGCTGTCAGCCGTGAAGTGCTTCTGGGGACTCACATGAGCCTTGTTCAGCCTCTCACTGGAAGCAAAGGAGGTGTCCAGGAGCCGGTGAGGGGACAGGGGTGAGACTGGTGAGTAGAGGACCTGAGGGGACTTGGGAGGCTGGCGGCTCACAAGCTGTGAGAGAGACTCCGGAGGCAGGTGGGCCTGGTACCCAATCTCCAGGGGATCTGGCTTCTTTTTTTCAAATCTGCCCAGAGGCCCTGGGGTGACGATCTGGATGCCAGGCAGGTAGGGGCTGATGGCAGTTGGCCCTACAAGCTGCGGCCCGGCTACACCCTGGGCCTGCCCATCTGGCTCCGTCTGGCAGGCCAGGCTCTCCCCGCGCCCAGTCTTCTCTGGCGCCGATATGTACCTGATGATCTCCACCTTGGGATCGGTGGCAGCTGTGATGTGGATGGCTGGAGAGACCCTGGGCAGCTGGTCAGGCTCCGTCTGCACAGAGCAGTCACTGATGGTCTGGATGCCCACGCTGCTCATGGCCCTCACAGTGGCAGCAGCACTGGATGACGAGGCAGTGGCATCGTGCTTGCTGTCAGAGCCTGAGTCTGAGTGGCGGGGAAGACGAGACCTGCGGCGGCGCACTGGCTGCTCCCACTCAGCACTATCCTCGTCGTCCGTCTGCACGCTGCAGTCAGCACTCCGCCGTGCCCGGCGTCGCCGACTCAAGAGGTAGCGGCCCTCCCCATCCTCATCATCTGTCTGCACGCTGCTGTCGGCAATCCTCCTGACCATACAGGGCTCAGCCGCAGACTCTGGCTCACAGGCATCCCGCAGGCGTGGCATGGAGTGCCGCTTCTTGATGCCACCACGGCTGGCCTCCCACTGCTCCTCTGTTTGCAGTGACATGTCTGAGGCAGAGCTGGGGAGACCCCGGTGCAACACAGGCTCACGAGGTTGGCCAGGTCCTTCAGGCCCTGCCATGGCAATGAAGGCTGCATGGGTAAGTGGGGGCCAATACTGGCCATTCTGGGCCAGCTCAGCAGCCGCTAGGGGAGGTCCTCGGCCAGGTGCCTCACAGGCTGCAGGAAAGGGAGCCTTCTGCCGCTGCTTCTGCTCCTCTAGCTGCTGCTGCAGCTGCTGCTGCAGCTGCTGGATCTGCTCCAGCTGCAGACGCTGCTGCGCTAGCTGTTCCCGCTGCAGTGCAAATTGAGCCTGGCGTTCCTCTTGCTGCTGCTGCAGCACATGGTGCTTGATGGTCTGCAGTTCCTGCAACTCCCGCTGCACCAGCAGCTGCTCCTCCTCACGGTGTCTCTGCAGCTCCACACGTTCCCGCTCTAGCTCCTCTTGCAGCCGAAGTTGTCGCAGCTTCTCCAACTCCACCCGCTCCCGCTCTAGCTGGAGCAGCTGCTCCTGTTGCTTCCGCTGCCTCTCCTCCTGTGATGCTTCCTCTTTCTCGAGCCCTGACCGGCTGAGGGCCCCGCTGCCACCCCCAGGAGCAGCATCTACTGGTGGCTTCCGGCCAGCTAGTGGGGCAGGAGCTGGGGCTCCTGCAGCCTCCTTGATGGCAGCAGGGGTGGTTGTGGGAAGAGGCTCTTCTCGTACAGCCCCTACTGGTATCTCTGGCCTTGGAGGGCCCCCAGCCCCAGAGGCCTTGGCAGCAGCAGGTTTCCCCAGATAGACAGGCCCTTCTGCAGGTGGAACACTGGAAGCAATGGGAAATCTACTTGGTGCAGGATATCGGTACAGCCCTGTGGGTCCAAGAGGTACCCGGGGGGCAATCATGGGCACACGTGTCAGACTGGTGAGTGGCACGGCTGTGATTCCACCAGATGCATAAGGCCTGTACATGCCACCACGCACCATGGGCCGCAGGACTGAGGCAGGCTGGGTGGTGATGGGCAGTGTTGCAGCAATTGGGGTATTGATAGTCGAGTAGATCATGCCATCAGCTGCACGTACAGTGGCTGTGGACGGCAGCAGCTGTCTGACTGCTGTTCCCTGGCCTGCTGCAGGCCCATACTGGGCAAAGTTCCCAGGACTTGGGTGGCCCTCTGGAAAGGTGGGGTTACCAAGGAGTCCAGGTCTGAGGGGAGCCAGACTCTGCGGAGCACTGAGCCCGGGCCCGTGCTGAGGCTGGTACTGCACAAGGTCAGGGCCACCACCACCAATGCCATGCCGCCCACCATACTGGTCCATGGAGTTGAGGGCAGCGCACATGCGACTGATTTCACGGGCTGTGGTGGCACTGTACTGGGCCAGGCTGGCCTCCTGGAAGCCAATTGCCTCTCCCCGTGGGCCGTACCTGTGGTCTGAATAGATGTTTGACACTGAGCTATAGCGCCGCATGGGAAGCGGGTGAGCCAAAAGGTCTGTAGGATGACGCAGGTCCGTGACTGAGCCATACTGCAAGCCCTGCCCTAGGTAGCGTCCGTCCGCAAAGCCCAGACTGTAGGAGTGCTTCAGCGAGCTGAGATCCATAGCTGACTCTCGTCCAGGACCCTGGAAGAGCTGCCCGATCCTCTGGGCATGGTAGTTGAGGCCAGCCTCAGCCAAATTGGTGTCAGACATGGAGGAGTACAGCCTACCAGGCAGGCCTTGTGGATAGGGCCTCTGCTCCTCATGGGGCCCAGGGCCCACAGCCCCCTGTGCCCGGTAGGTGGGGGGCTCAGGAGGCTCAGGGTCCCGGGGACCATAGAAGGGGCCACTGCTTTGGCCAGGTGGGGCAGCATCTGCCATGCTCTTCTCAGGCACACTGGGGGCTGGGTGGAAGGTGCCAGTGCAGCTGCTGCCAAAGGGGAGCTTGTAGACCATGTCACAGCATGCCAGCTGGCTCTCAGGCCTCATCCCAGTAAGGTCCAGGGCACCCGCAGGCTCCTCTGGGAGCAGTGTGGTCACAGTGCCTGCTGTGCCCTCTCCCATCTGTACCACCACTGTGTGTGGCTTCCTGGCACCTGGCAGAGCATGTGACCGCAACTCTGCAGGGGTAGCCCGGTGGGGCTCGGCACCCAGCTCTGGCACTGGGCCTGGCTTGAGGCCAATGCTCTGGGCGGTGCCCATTTGAGTGATCAAAACATCCCTTCTGGCCAGAGGTGCTACTTGGTTGGGCAGATTATATCTGGCAAACTTGGCCTCCCTGGGTCTTCCCCGGGGCCCACTTCGGTATGGGGCTGTCTGGACAGCCTGCTCTACTTGTTTGACCTGGGCCAGGCACACAGGGCTACCCCCACCCTGGCCAAAATCAAGGCGGCTCTGGTAGGGGTCTCCATAGACCACAGGCTGCTTTTGTTGAGCCATGAGCACAGACGAGGCCATGGTGATGCTCACTGTGGTGGCAGTGGCAAGGAAGGTATGGGTCTGCTCCTGGGCATTGAGGTTGATAACCAAGGGCTGCACGGCAGTCGACTGCCGTCCTGGGATTGGATCCAGGGCAAGACCATACTTCCTCGCTTCCACAGCAAGAGAGGTGAGGTCCATGCCCTGGTCAG
The DNA here is from genome assembly GCF_043159975.1 of Macaca nemestrina. Lineage (NCBI taxonomy): Eukaryota > Metazoa > Chordata > Mammalia > Primates > Cercopithecidae > Macaca > Macaca nemestrina. Next base: position 113,157,895 of record NC_092126.1, on the reverse strand, counting down.
TGAGGATGATGGGAGTGGGCTTGACAGCTGTGCGGAGATCTACCACTGCAGTGCCAGGGGGCCTGGGGCCTGGCTCAACCCTAGATGTCCCAGGGACAGAGGAGATCCGGCACAGGGAGATGTTCTCAGCAGGGAGGGCACCCCAGCCATATAGTGCCAGGGGCCCGTCCGCACCAGCACTGGGTGCCCGTGGAAAGCCAGGTGGCCCAGGTGGCTCGGGGGGCAGCTGAGACACACTCGGAGGTGTTGTCTGGCTGTAGCCATGGGTGGTGGGCTGGATTTCAGTAGGTGAGCAGAGCGGGGAGGTGGAGGCACTGGCATGTACCATTCTGGTCTGGCTGGAGGCGTCTGATGCCAGTGTGATGACCATAAAGGGAGCCTCCTGAGAGGACTCCTGCCACACCAGGCGAGGCGTGCTGGGTCGATGTGGTGTTTGTGTGCCCTGGGCTACCATAGGTGATGGAATGGGGGCACCAGGGCTCCGTGGCATGTCTGAGGCAGGGGCTGGACTTGGCGTCTGTGTAGAGAACTCTGCTGTGGCCCTTGGGCCCAGCTTGCCAGGGGAGAATGTGGGACTCTCTGAGGGGGAAGATGGGGAGAGAGGTGGGCTGGAGCTTGCAACATAGGAATATGCCCGGGAAGGCTGAGGAGTGCCACCCTCACCATCACTCGCACTCAGGGGCTTCTCTCTAGCAGCCTGTCCAGCTGCAGCAAGGCCAATGGGGGCCTGGGGTAGATCTTCAGTTTGGGACCCATAGTTTGCAGTGGTTGGGCTGTGTCCATAGCTGTGGGCTGTGGAAGATGGTGAAGGACTGCGCTCGGAGCCTGCTGGGGAGGCTGGAGTCATATATCCTCGTGGCAGCCCAGCTGGACAAGGAGCCACAGCTGTGGTGGCTGGGGTCCCAGGGCCCTGGGAAAAGGGCATGCCTACCTCCTTGGAGGTTAAGCTGGCGGAGGCAGGAGAGCTGTGCAGCTTGAGGGGGTCCTGAGTCTCCTTTGCAAAATGCTGAGTGACACGGACATCGGGAATAACTCGGCCCCCGCTGCTGTCTGAGGAGGTGGGGGTAGAGAAGGACACAGGGGCCGTGAGCTGGGTGGGACTGGTACCAGGGGTAAGGGGGCCGCCATTTTGCTTCATTGGGTCCATGTATGCACTCTCAGCATTTAGAAACTGCTTCTCCTTCTTTTTGTCCTCAGCAAAAGCCAGGTCTCGTGAGGAGGCCTGCCGCATGCGGACTATGCTCTGTGATGTCTGAAGGATTTCTTCATACATGGCTGCTCCCAGGCTGGCTGGCGTGCCCTCTGCGACAGGCTGAGCAGCCCGGCCATAGTCACGGTCTGCAGTGTCTTGATATTCGAAGGAGCCCAGGCCCCTGGGGCCTGTGGGCTGAGAGGGGCCGCCATGGGGTCCCCGGGCCCCTGCTGCCTGGCCTTGCTGCCTCTGAAGCAGCTCAGCTTTGCGCATCATCTCCTCATAAGCCTCCTCGGCGCTCTTGAGGGGCCGTCCGGAACTGGGAGTGGTGGAGCTGCCAGAGGGTGTCTCGGTTGGTGAGTAGAGGGACATGAAGGTGGGCAGGTTGTACTCACTGCCTGACTTGTAAAGCCGGCTAGGGCCACCATCCAAGGCCTCAGCCTCAGAGTCAAGGGAGGGCGAGGGTGAGTACTCAGAGCAGGAGGAGCGGTGCAGCTCCTCCATCTCGGCCGCCTGCCTCAGCTCCTCCGTGGGGGAGGCGTCCTCAATGGGTGACAAGTTACTGGGTGGTGTCTTGGAGCGCTCTCGCCTCCGCTGGGCCCGCAGTTCTTCCTTGTCCCGCCGGGTCTTGCGGGCCGTGCTGCGGATGCGCTGCTGCTCCACCTCCCGCATCTTCTCTTGCTCACGCAGTAGCTCCTCTTCCTCCCGCAGCTCCTCCTCCTCTGAAGAGTCCTCAATGGTGGGTAGCAGGGGCCCATGGGAGCGGTGCCGGGCCTTGCGCTGCTGCTTCGCTTCTTCTAGACGCTGCCTGCGGCTGGGGCTGCTGTCACTGTCCTCCTCTAGGGAGGACAGAGAGGTGGGAGAGGTGCCTGAGGTGTAGCTGGGTGTGGAGGCAGGCAGTGTAGAGGAGTGCTCACCACGGGAACGGTCCTCAGGGGAGCCCGTCAGGCTCTCCATCTCCAGCTCGGGCTCCCGGTCCAGACTGGGGTCTGGGCCTTGGCCCAGGTCCAGCTCATGACTATAACTGCCCGTGCTGTTGAGCTCAATGGTCTTGAAGCGACGGAGCCCACCCTGCAGGGCCCCACTGCCATCAGTAGCTTCTGCTGGGCCTCCCTCAGGGAGCAGCTCCTCATAGCCTGTGGTGGCATTGTGGGGCAGGCGCCTCTTGGGCAGTGCTGCTGGTTCTTGGCTAGGCTCAGGCCTGGGTCTGGGGCCACCCTTCTGGGTGCCATGTTTGGCCAGGCCACGCCCGGAGGTGGCAGTATCATCCTCCTCCAGGTTGTCTTCCTCGGCGCTCATCTCCAGAATCTGCCGTCGCATGAACTCCTCATCAGTCAGTTCTGCTGCCCGGGCTGGGGGCTGGGGTGGAAGAGGTGACAGGCCACCCTCGCTGCTGTCCTCCACATAGTCGTGCCTCAGTTGGCTGCCAAAGTCGTCTGAGGACTCAGCAGTGTCCTGCTTCTCTCTCCGGCGCCTCCACTCAACAGAGTCTTCGTCTTCCTCCAGGATATCCTCCAGCTCCTCATCAGAGTCAAAGGCCTCAGGCGTGATGGACAAGGAGTGGGGCCGCTGCTTCTGCTCCTCGCCAGTACTGCTGGAGAGTGGCTTGCTCCGCTCACCACTGGGGGCCAGGCCCTGGGCCTGTAGCAAAGGCCGCATGCTGCTCCCCACCTTGTGGATCTCGGAGGGGCTGGGTGGATGTGGCCCTGTCACCCCTGCACTGTCCAGCTGTTCCACCTCCTGCTGCACGACTCCTGTGATCTCACTCTGGGAGCTAGAGATGCCGTCGGAGGAATAGCCTGTGTCACTGAGGCTCTGTGGGCTCCGAGACATGTCCTGAGAGTAAGGCTTGCCCACCAGGTCCTGCAGCAGGGTGAAAAGCAGACACTGACTCCCCATGGCAAAGCCTGTGGTGGGAACCCAACCCTCCCTGTCAATCCCAGGACCCTGGGGAAGAGTCTGTCCATTTCTCAAGGGTTTAGGGCCCGCCACCCACCCTATCTCCTTCTGGCCTTGAATAATCTGAAGGATCCATGGCAGGCCCAAACCAGCCCTTGGTCTTCAAAGAGAAACTTTACTAGATCAAAGAGTATCAAAACCCAGCAAAGCATCTAACAAGGTGCCGGACACAGCACCAGTGTAAAACTCACAGTCTCCAAGCTTGCCAGAACCTCATCTAGACTTTCCTCCTATTGTGTCCCTTCCCTCCTGTGTGGCCCCAAGGCACCTGTCCTGAGCCTACAGTCTCAGCCACCCAGGGAGGTAAGCCTTTCCATAGACTGTCCTATCTGAAAGCTAGGGTCTCTGGGAAGTGAATGGGACTGACCTCCGCCTCCCCACCCTTGGGGGCTTCTGGAATAGCCTTGACGACAGGGGTGGCAGGTTCAGCCCTCCTCACCCCACTCTTTACTTTAGGAGTCCCAGGGGTTGGGGTAGTCTCTGGAGGTGGCTTCGGCATGGGCTCAGCTTTAGTGGGGACTCCGGTCTTCTTTTCCTGGGCACTGCTTGGGGTCTTGCTGGGTTCAGAAGCCCTGAGGGGCTTGGCCTGGGGGCTGGCCTTGGTGGGCAGAGGGCTGGCCTTGGTGGGTAAAGGGCTGGCCTTGGCAGGCAGGGGGCCTGATGGCTGGCCCAGCCCCTGTGACCCTTTCTGCTTCAGAGGGGATGCTCCAGATGCACGGTGAGGGGCCCCCACAGGGGGCTGCTGTGAGGTGGGTGGCAGCACAGGGGTCGGCTCTCCCAGGCTGCCCTCCAGTAGCCGCTTGGTTTGGCAGTTCAGACACAGCCACTCTGTTTTCTGCAAGGAAATGGGAGACGGGGTTGATGAAAATTAAAAAGACACTGAAGTCCTCAAATAATATTTCCATAACTATTTCTGTAACCTTAGGGAGGAGAGAACTTTCAAAGCATGACACCAAAGACATAAGGAAAAAAAGACAGATCGATTTACTACCCCCAAATAACCAACTCCCCTATCCTTAAGATGAACATACACAAAGTCAAAATGTAAGTAACAACCCCAAAGAAGAGTACTTTCCTTGACCCACAGAGAACTTTTCACCCAGCCAGAAAAGGGGAAGATCTGTGGGGAATGGGAGGGTCTAGCCCTAAGCACAGGTGGAAGCTGAGGTCTCAATCTGAGGGAGCAAACAGCTCCTAGCAGGCAGTTGAGAACTCTTGCAGAACAGGAGTGGCATCCAAGCATGGAGCACTTCCTGGAGGCACTACTCTTCCCCTGCCTCCCAGCTCTCAGGTCTGACTCCCTCCTTCTCCACACTCTTCCCCAGGTAAGGGCTATGCTAGACAGGGTGCAGACTCCTGGGGCCAGGGGAGGCTATCTGGGAGTAGCCCTGCTTGGTGGAGGATAGAGGGGCTGTGCAGTCCTCCCTGCTCAAATCCCCAGCCCAAGTCACCTTGTCTAAGGCCAGCAGAGACCCTTAGGTAGAGGCTTCTTCCTGCCCCCAGGGCACTGGACTGTTCCTCTGATGGGGACTATGTGTGGTGGTCCTTGTGTCAGGGGCCCTGCTCCTTCCAGAGCTGGACTGGGATCAAATTCTCAACCATCAGTCCACCACTCTCAGGATCCTCTACTGTTTCAGGCCCAGGGTTGGGAGCTGAAGACAGCCATGACTCAGCAGACAGACAGGCACTGGCATGCAGCCTTTCTGGAGCCCACAACCCCAAACAGGTCATTTACAAGTATGACACAGGTATTAATGGTGAAGCTCCCAGAATACAAGAAGCGAAGTCCAAGTCTCCCAGCCCCAGCTGCCTTGTACAGGTGTAGGGTTTGGGCATCTCTGTGGCCTAAATGGGTGATTCCTGAAGCAGGTCTGAGGCTGAGAGGGGCATGTCTCCCAGTAGCCTCCTCCAGAGTCAGGGTTCCTCCTTGGCAGGATTTGAAGTCCTTCCCTGGCCCACATGCGATGGGAAATGAGAGTTACAGGGGAGCCCAGAGCAGGGTCCCACAGACACCTGTGCCTGTTCTTACTCTGAGGCACAGAGCCTTATTACTCCCTCCGTCCTGCAGGGAGCTCACTCATGCCAGGTGCCTGGACATATAGGCTCCCACCAGCAACTCTGTCACTGAGATGGACCGGAAGAATCACAAGGTCACAAAGCCAGAGAACTGGAAAAGGAGGTGACCCTTGGCCCTTGCCACCCCCAGGAAGGCTAACAACTTCAGTACCCTCACCTCACATGCTGCCTCTTGCAGCCTTGGAAGTCTGGTACCCCTAGGGTGCCTGCCTCAGCCTGGCATCCTAGGGCCACCATGGCAGATAACATGTCAATGATTCTGCCCTGGTTTGCTGTCCACAGAGAGCTACACTCCACTTCTCTTCTCTAGGCTTCAGCAGAGGACAGGCTGGGCAGGTGGTAGGGCCTTGGTGTGTGCTGAGGGACAGGCTTGCTCCGCAGGCTGGTTACTCAGGGTCGAGACTGCTTCTTTCCCACTGGAGCTTCTGCTCTTCCCCAAGGCCCAACCCTATGCACAAGTCCCAGGCAGAGGAATGGGGCAGTGGCCCAGCTGTGGAGGGGAACCCTTTAGATGCCCTACATACATATATTCACTCTGTTCTCTGCACAGCCCAGCCCTAACACCACTTTTGACTCCCTTGAACCTTATCTGACGCTCAATGTGTCTCCACAAAAAACCCCACAAGGCAGTAAGTGCTGGCCACTGGCCAGGACCTGGGCTCACTTGGCCTGGCAGGGTGTACCCCCAGAGGTGCCTGGGGAGAATTCTGGATAGGTTGAGACCAAGCCCCAGAAGAACAAGACATAGGAGAGCACACAGCCTGATCCAGGAACCCTAGCTCACACGCCCCCAGCATCACCTGTGTACACAATGGAAATTCCCCCATGTCAGAAAGGACTGTGAGGTGGCAAAATGACCCCGGAGAGATGGCAGGGCTATAGGCAAAGACCAAGAGAGAGAGCTCTGGAAATAAGCAAACAGCCCCTTCCCCAGCCCTATGGTCAGCATGATGGGTTTAGGATCTAGGCCCAGTGGGCTGGACCAAGGCAATGCTGCCCTAACTCCACTTTGGAGCCCTGTGCACACCCATCCCATGTTAGGCCTCTTAAAGTTTGGTTATCTGCCCTGGCCTACCTTGGTGGCCTGGCAAACCCCTAACTCCATCTCTGGCCTGGAAACCCCACACAGAAGCAACAGTCTAAATGAAACAAGTCACCTTGGAAGGGTGGTCTGGATGGAGGAGGCAGACCTAATGCTAAGTGCTCTGACCAAATGCTGGAGAGGCCTGCTTGCCTGAGCCCAGAGGCCCAGCCCTCAGCAGAGATGTTACCTGTGGTCACATGCTCCCTGGGGCTTTGCTCCTTCATACACTTATTCACGGAGACAGCCAGGTTGCAGGTTGCCTGGCAGGCCCTCTTGCTCCTGGCTCTGCTGTAGTAGGCAGTGGGGAAGGGAGAGCAGGCAGGAAGAGGCGTGTAAAGTAAGGGCTAAAAATAAACATTGACCTGGCTGCTGGAGGCCCTTCACAAGCCCCCTGGGAGTGGGGAAGAAGGGTACAGGGCACTGGTGCTGGTAGTAGAGCCAGGGGAGACCTGGCCCAGGCCCAAGTCTTCTGGGGAATGAGAATCAGGTGGAAGGCAGGCCATGTAGAATCTCTGTGTCTGGGGGCGGGGACACAGTTGCTGGGGTTCCAATTTCTTTATTCATTCTATTCTCACTTTCTCCAACCCCAACATACCCCTACCTCCATCCCAATAGTTCATTCCCTTATTCTTCTGCTCGTTTCCATTCCCCAGTTTCAGTGTTCATTTCTCATTCAGCCATCCATTGATTGCACAGCCCTCTTGTACTCGGCCTCACTCAGCCCATGCCAGCCCCAGTCCTTGGGAAAGTGCTGCCTGCTTACCCCTTCACCTGGCCTCTTTGACAAAAGGGCAGGGGATGGATAATGGGGTGGCTCTGATGACTACTTCTGTCTCACTCCCTCTGTCCAGTTCCTTTCTGGGGCAGAAAGGTACAAATTCCCTAAGGACAATCATTACCTAATAGTGGGAGAGGCAGGTGTGTATGCCATCAGATGGCACTCAGTGGTTCAGGGCATCACTATTTAGGGTAAAGGAGGGGAAATGAGATGACTGAGTTAGTGGGGTACCCTCTAGGCACGTGAGAGCTGCTGCCTTCTGGGACCACTTGCTATTGTGCCTTGTGACTCGGGACAGATCCTGCACTGTCTGCTATCGTCTAAATAAACCTGCAGTCCACGTAATCTCTTCATGTGTGGAGCTGGCCTGCATGCCAGTATGGTTATGGTGACACCAATCCCAGTCAATGCCCTATGGCCAGCTGCCTGGCCCTAAACACCCTCAGCCCTGCTGCCAGACCAGGGGGCTGTGAATGAGAACTCTAGAGAAAAGGATGCCCAGGGGTCATCTTGGAGGACACTGGACCACAAGGATGGCCATCACTGGTGCTGCTATTCCTCTCCTGACTCTGCTACCCTGAGCCTCCCTGTCATTGGACATGCCTAAGCTCCTTCTTTCTCGGCCTCTTCCTCTCATAAAATAAACCGTCCCTGGTGTCCCCAGTGTGTATCCTTTGGCTGGGCTGTACCCCCCACACTCCCCAGCACAAAATGTGTTCATTCCCTGTGGGGCATCCCTCATGATACCAAGAGCTTACAGTGGGCACAGGGTCCATCCACAGCCAGATAGGGGCTCGTGGGGACGCTTCCTGTCTCACACAGAGACCCTCTTTTAGGATACTCCTGTTCCAATATCCTGGCTTAAGGGCCGACTGTGTCAGGCCTTGCATAAGTATCTGAGGTACAGCATCTCACCTGCTTCTCACAGAAACCTAAGAGGGAGTATTGTGGTCCCTATTCTACATGGGAGGTAACAGGGCCTCTGGCCTGATGCCCCTGCTGCAACCCCTGCCCCAATGAGCAAGCCCAGCCCCACATATCACAAGTGCAAGGGACTTTGCCCAGGGAGGCCCGACTTCTCGAGGGCACAGCTGGAATTTTGGCAATGATGATACAATAAGAGACTGGTAATGTTACTGTCACAATTCCAATTCTACTAATTTCTTCACAAACTCTATTTTGAACTGAAAGTCAATCAAAAATTAAGCCAGAGGGTACTATTATCCTTCCAAAAGATAAATAGGTAAAAAAAAATTGGAATCAACAACTCTTAATTTTATGAAATGGCTTACTAAATAGCACTATGGTTATTTTTTTCAGAGGAAAGTTCAAAAGGAAAAAGGATCCAATTTTACTCCCTCCTCTACTGTGTGCTCTGAACTCCCAATCTAGAAAGAAAGACTTTTACAGCTCAGAAATGTTCAGGAAAATTTCCAACCTATGGGGAAAATTCCCAACCCATTAGCCCAGATGGTTGACTCTGGCCTCAGGTGGAGTCCCAGGAGGTCTAACAGGGCTGTGGGGAGCTATGAGTGGGGCTCCACTGGTCTGTCCCTTCTTTGTGCACAGAGACACAGCACAGTCATTCTTGAGCCGGCAAGGTCCAGAGAGAGACAGCCATGGCAGACCCACCCTTAGGACCCGGAGAAGGACCTGCTGGCCTTACCACCACACTCCCAAGGCAGGGTAAGTGTCTCTGGCAAGTGCTGAGAAATCAGAAACCTCTAACCAAGAACACACAAAGTAGGTCACAGGGAAGCACAAAATTGCTCAGGATGCCAAGTGGCCATTGGCTGAGGTGAGATCCAAGACAGCCCACGGCCTGGTTAGGGGCCTCAATAAAGAAAAGCAATGCTGAGGGAATGGGGAACATATCAACACCAGCCCCTCGTGCTACACAGAGGTTTTGGTCATTGTGTGGGTAAGGCAGGATAAGGATGAAAGGACTAAGGCTGTGACCATGGGTGGGAGAGAGGCCAGATTCTTGTGACAGTGGGGAGACAGAGCTGGCAGGGTTTGGTCCACGGAGCAGGTGCAGAGGTTAAAGAGGAGGAGGTGAGGATGACCCTGAGCTGCTGGCTTGTGTCTCTGGTGGTGGATGGTGGTACAATCTCTATGGTGGGAACCATGGGAGGGGCATTAGGGCCGCCTATCCACACCTTCCCCAGAACAGCCGCAGGCCCTCTGGGGACAGCAGCATTGACAGGGAGAGCTACGAGAAAGGAGTTAGAGAGACTTCATCACCCCTGACTGCTGTCAGGAGCAGCCTGGGCTGGGAATGAGGTAGGACCAGGACTAGGACCAGGACATCCCCCAGCTTTGCTTTCAGGCCCATGGGACCCATCAGACCCTGTGGAGACGAGAGTAGTCCTGGCTAAGGAGGGGGCAGTGGGGCGGGACATGGAGACAGCAGGAAATTGAGAGGAGTGTGATGGGGGGAAACACTGGCCATCAAGAGACAGAAGCTCCAGGGTCCAGGAAAGCCAGGACCAAGCAGCTAATGAGAGGCCTAGGTCAGAATCCAGACATTTCATCTAGTCAGTGTGTGGACGAAACTCTTCTGTTTGGGCAGAATCAGCACTTCCCATGGCCTGGCCCAGGGGCCGCCAAGAGGAGCTGTCAGGAACATTTATGCTCCTGGACAGAGACAGTTTTCCCCTCCCATTCATGCTTATTCTGCTTAATAAGGAAATGTGGGCTGGAAGGTCTCTTGGGGACAGGAGTCCTCCAGGCCAGGCCAACTCAGAAGTCCACTGGGGCTCACAATAGCTCAGTGTCAGGGTGCCCCACCTGACCAGCAGTGAGCTTGTGCCTGGAGGTCTCTGGGCAGAGCAGCCAGCTAGGGTTCTCCTGGTCTTGTGGTGACACCCTGGTGCACCCCTTCCCCCGAGCCAGTGAGGCAAAACTGTCACCAGTGAGCCACCAGACCTAGAGCTTGGAGAGTTGGCTTCGTGGCACCAAGAAGGCCACATGGGTGCCACATGAGGAAGTCAGTTGTCTTGCTCAGGGCTGCCCTTCCCTGCATATTGGAAAGTGTGGCCTTTGATGGCCAAAGTAGTCTTCCTGTCACCCTGGGGTCTCATGGGGACTCCTGTGGAGTCCTGGTCCAAGGGAATTCAGAACAAGGTGCCACAGAGGCCATGGCAACACCATGCTCTCCTCTCTTGTCCCATCCTGGGCCAGTGGTGGTTTGCACTCCACACACCCCTGCGCCACCATCAGCTACAAATGGCTCAGCCCAAGAGACCAGAGGGCTCAGGTGGCTGCCCATGTGCAAGATGCAAGGCCTTGGCTCGAACATCTCCTAACGTGACACAGCTGGGAAACACATTCACCTATCAAGACTGAGGGCACTCTAAGGAAGGAGACACACCAAGCTATACCCAAGGCAGCACGGTAGGGATCACATGGGTGGCCCTGGGCCAGGAAGAGTGGGCCACAGGACTGAGGGAGGAGCAGAAGCAGCATCTGCTCCTGGCCCAGGCTGGTCTAGTTCTGCCAGGGCACCTTCACCTTCTGAGCCTCTTGGGCTGGACTCCAGGCTTCGAGAGAACACTGAGCCTTACACTGGGCCTCCTGCTCCCTCCTGCCTAGCGCAGCACAGTGCCCAGTGCCCTTCCCTGGAGCAGGGACTGCAGAGAGAACAGCCACAACCCCAGGTCTGTCTCAAACCTTCCTGTGGGAAAGAGGAGCATCTCTGAGCATCCCACCAGCAGCTCTAAGGAGAGCCCAGGCCCACCCTGGGTAAAATATGTAGACCAAAGGCTGTGACTTTGACAAGCAGACATCAACACTTATGACCTCAGAAGAGACAATCAAGGTTGAATACTACCTAGCTGGGCTGGAGCCTGGACAGTGGGACATGCCCTGCCCCATTGTGAGAAAGCCTCCCACCTGACCCTGGACATGGGACACAACCGTCTACCCCATGGCCATTCAATCCCTACCCTTCTGAAGGTCACAGGTCCCTGGCAGTGTGGGACCTCAGGCTCTCCTATCTGAGCAGGGGAGGGTGGTGTCTTTCATCAGGGCCATGCCCATGGTAGCTGGAAATGGGGAGGCCAGCTCAGGGACTCTGGGATCAGCCTTAGGGCACTAGTCAGAGTCAGTAGGCACCATTACCCCCAACTACTGTGCCAGTTAGTTCTCTGAGTGAAAGTTAGTTCTGAGTAGAACTGGGGCCTGAGGTAGGGACAGGAAAAGGAATGCAGCCCCTCTGCAGCATTCATTGTGCAGGGGCAGCCCCATGGCTGCTGCAGACCCAGTACTCTTTCTGGTTCCCATGCCACCCACTACCCAGGCCCAGCCTCTCATCAAGGCTCAAGGGAGCATGCTTGGTCTAGCTCTTACCTCCACCAAGTGGGGTGTTGGGTTAAAGCCACACAGGTTGCACACCTGGAGCCTGCAGGTAGTGCATGTGTTATAGTTGGCTGGGCTCTTGCTGCCCACATTGAGCTCGGCTTGGCACAGTGGGCAGGTGGCCCTTTCCTTCGGCATGGTCTTTGGCTTGGCAGCAGCCTTCGATGCTGCCTGATGTTCTGCTCTTCCATGCTTTGGACTGGTTGTTCCCCCAGTTTTCGGCAGGGCTCCAGGTCCAGATCCAGGACCCGTTCTAGTCCCAGGCTCAGTTTTGGCTCCAGGTGCTGGCCCAGGTCCGGGCCCTAAGCCCAAGGGTTTTGGGCCAGCCTCCTTGCTGGCATCACTGAAGACGATCTTGGGTGACCCCTTGCTGGGGGCAGGCTGGCCCTGGGTGTCAGCTTCAGGTTGCACAGACATGAGGGTGCTCGCCTGGGTTAGCAGCGACGCGCCAAGGCCAAAGAGCTTACCAGTGAGGCCCTCCTGGGTCTGCTCGGTGGCACCAAGACCAGTGGGCACTGCAGTGGCACTTTTGGCTGGGGCCTCTCCTGCAGGTGGCCTGGGCTCAGCTGTGGAAGGCTTGGTGGGTTGAGGGGGCTGAGGAGACACCCTCCCCACCTCTGGAGGGGCAGCTGCTTGGGCAGGCTCCGGCACTGAGGTGGCCCTGGCTATCTCACCCTGGTGGGACCCAGGCTGTAGTCCTCCTGGACCCCGAGATCTCTCTTGCTCTGGCTTCCCCAGGGGCTGTTTGGCCGGGGAGTGGGCAGGAGACAGGGCTGGGGAGTGCAGCTGCTGCTGGCTCTTGGAGCGAGGTGCAGTGGTCATGTCCATTCCCAGAGCCCTCTGCATCTGACAGTTCAGACAGAGCCACTCCTTCACCTGAAGAGAGAAGCAAAATAGTCAGTAGGGTGGCCAGGACTGGCGGTACTCATGGCTCAGGTCAGTGCAGGTCTCACAGCAGCCAAGGCCACTCCTAGCACAGGCAGGAGCACCAAGTCCTGCTCAGGTATTTCTGGGCTGCTGGGGGCAGGGTTGAAGGACAGATGGCACTCCCCTGCCCTCTAGGAGTTGCCGGGCATGTGAGGCAGAGCGGAGGCAGTCCCATCCCCCAACCCCACCCCAACCACCAACCCACTGCCTGCCAGACCCTCCTGCTTGAGAGTCATCCCTGCCACCCCCTGGCAGTGCCTCAGATCTGTGCACCCCAACCTCCTTGCTTGGATGAACCTAGTAGCCTTCCCCTGCTTCCCACTTCAGGCCATTTGCACACAGCAACCAGACTGATCTTTTAAAACCTAATCCAAGAGGAAAGGCATGGCCCTAGAGCAGTGCCTGTATGCAATGGGTATTCAGTAAAAACTCGCAGAATGAATAAATAAGTGAAGAGTAATACGTGGGAGAAGGAGGCATAGAGAATAAAAAGAACCCATGATTTCTATCCTGAAGGAGCTTAGAGTCTAGCTGAAGAAAGAAGAGACAGAATGAAAAATCTTGAAAACAAAATAAGTGAGGGTAAAGTAATGCAATGTAAGTGACTGATGTTAAGTAGAATTTTTAAAAGCCTTTTTTTTCCCTTAAGGAAGATAGCTTTTTAAAGAAATGGGATAATTCATGCCTCCAGAGCAAAGGAGACACGTGCCACTATCCACATGATAAACACATAGTTTCCCTCTGTCATTAGCCCCATGCAGGGATGGGCACATGACCTGGCAAAGAGTCAGTTAGAGCCCTCCACGTTATCTGGTAATGAACAACAGGAGAGAGGGCCTTTATTCCTTTTCCTTTGGATTACTAATCAGAAGGATATAGCTTTGGAGCAGTAGTAGTCTTCTTTCCCAACATATGGAGAGATGCTAAGAATGACATCCATAGATGGTAGGAGTCAAGGAAAGGAGAAAGGAGTAGATCTGATGACTTCATTCCATTCCCTGGATCTGGCTATGCCTCAAGTCTACCCTTGGACTTCCAGGTACATGAGCCAATAATTTTTCTGCAAAAAGCCCACATGTAAATCAGAGCATCTCACCAATAGGATCAAACACTCCAAGTGGATTTCCACAACACCTTGGGAACTCTTCAGCACAACCCTGTCACCCACCCCAGCCTCCCCCTCTCTCTGGCCTCTTTTCCTGCCATCTCCCCTTGGCTGTCTCACTGCAGATGCTCTAGGCTGTCTGCTCTGCCAAGTGGTCCCCTGAGCTCATTTCTGTACCAGGGCCTTTGTACTCCTTATTCCCTCTGCTCCCTGGCCCAGCTTCTATAGATTTCAGATGAGGTATCACTTTCCCACCAGGGACTCCTCTGGCCACACAATCTAAAACGCTCTCCTTTAGCCAGGTGCGGTGGCTCACACCTTTAATCCAGGTACTTTGGAGGCAGAGGCAGGAGGATCATTTGAGGTCAGGAGCTCGAGACAGACTGACCAACATGGTGAAATCCCATCTCTACTGAAAATAGTAAGAATTGGCCGGGTGTGGTGGCGAACGCCTGTCATCTCAGCTACTTGGGAGGCTGAGGCAGGAGAATTGCTTGAACCCAGGAGGCGGAGGTTGCAGTAAGCCAAGACTGTGCCACTGTACTCCAGCCTGAACAACAGAGCGAAGGTCCATCTCAAGATAATTAAATAAATAAATAAAAATAAAACACCCTCTGGGTACTCTGCATCAAATCACCCAGCTTATTTTCTTCATAGTGCTCATTCTTTCTCAAAGTGTCTACTAATTTGTTGTTTATGAGGTATCTCCTGTCCCCCAAAGCAGCCCATGAGCTCTCGTTGATAGGGTGTTCTTAGGGCTGCACACAACATGTGGTACAGAGCAGGGCTCATCCCAGAGGGGCTTGCTTCATTCATCCTGACAATTTGGTCATGCGGGTCACAGCTCAACAAGGTGGAAGTCCCGAGATTTGGTGCCTCAATGAAAAGGCTCCTCCTCATCAACCAGAGCCAAGGCTGGAGGCCAAGGTTGTTCTCTGTCTGTGGTTGCAGCCAGAGGTTCTGAATGCACCCTGTTGGCCACCCATTCATTATGAAGGGAAGGTGTCGTCTCATCTCTGGGGCAGAAGGCCCCTTTTATTTACTCGCACATGTGACTCCAGCCCTGCTCTCTGCCTTGAGGCCCCAGGGCTACTGCTGCAGGTTGACTTGCCAGTTAGGGGGCCTGGGCTCAGGTGCCTTATCCCAGCAACCCAAGAGCAGCAGCCAAGAAGAGGAAGAACACTGCACTTTGGCGAGCACCCTCTTGTGCCAAGCACCACAAAGGGCATGTTCACAGGCATTCTCTCATTTTGTCCTCACAGGAGAGAAAACCAAGATCTGAGATGTTTTAGCAACGTGCTCTCAATGGTTCCCTGGCTAGGAAGTGTTGCTGCTGGCAAGATCAGCCCTGACAGTTCTGTGCAGCTCCTAAACCGCAGCCTGGACAGCCTGGAGCCTGGTGCCTTCTGCAGTCCTGCCTCTTCCAAAGGGCAAATCAGGCTCTAGAAGTCAGCACTGCAAACCCTGGCAGAGCCCTCCACAGGCCAATCCCAGTTCTAGAAACTCTAAGAACAGTGATGCTGAGGCAGTGAGGTGAGAAGCCATCCCCCTAGCTGGGAACCATTAACCCACCCAGATGCTTTTTAAGAAGCAAGGCAAGCCGGGCACGGTGGCTCACGCCTGGAATCCCAGCACTTTGGGAGGCCGAGGCGGGTGGATCACGAGGTCAAGAGATAGAGACCATCCTGGCTAACATGGTGAAATCCTGTCTCTACTAAAAATACAAAAAATTAGCTGGGCATTGTGGCACACACCTGTAGTCCCAGCTACTTGGGAGGCTGAGCAGGAGAATCACTCAAACCCGGGAGACAGAGGTTGCAGTGAGCTGAAATCATGCCACTACACTCCAGCCTGGGCAACAGAGCAAGACTCTGTCTCAAAAAAAAAAAAAAAGAAAAGAAAAAAAAAAAAAGAAGCAAGGCAGCTTTGTCTATTTGTCTATGTTTGGGCAGAGAAAGCCAGAGAGAAAACAATTTCAGTCCCTGAACCCAGTCTAAAGACCTTTTTAGAAAGGTCATTCTTGGGAGGGAGAGGCTTATTCCCATCAAAGTGGGAGTTCCCAAGAGCAGGCCATTTCTACTCATTCGGAGAGGAACTCTGGAAGGGGATTACTCCCCAGAGGGGAAGCTCAGCCTCTGGCCCAGGGTGGCAGCCACAAATTCAGTTCTTGCTGTGGGTGCCCAGCCCACACCCAAGGTCCCATCGCTCTCATTCACCTGGGCACTGCAGCGTGTCCTGAGGTGAGACTTATTCCTGGGAAAGGGGATTTAGGAGGTAAGGCTTCTTATCCTGGGACTTTGGGGTGACTCTCCCTGGGGTTCTGAATCAGGCTGAACAAAGGCACATGCCAAACCTCCTGCACTCACCACCAGAACTTTCCTTTCCCCAGCCCCCATCATCCAGGCTGTGGCACAGGCATCTCACCTAAAATAGAATTTCTCCAAGAAAAGGCTGAAACGCCCCTCAGTGACTCATCGCCCAGATGGGTGCAGCTATTTCTATCCAGCCTTTTCCAGACAGTGAGGAACCTTGACCGCACCCTCCCCACAACCCCTCCCAGGCTCAGGCCCAGCATGCAAGGCCTCCTAAGGAGGACACTGGCTGAGGGAGCTTTCTGAGGCCAGCAAGACTTCCCCCTCTCTGCCTCCCCAGGAGTTTCCTGGGAGGAGCCCAACCTAAGCCTCTTCCTCCCTACTGCAAGGCCCTATCTCCGCCCACCCAGCCTGGGTATACATGAATAGTTCTGTGGCAGACTCCCCTGGCCTCAGTGCCAGTACAATTAGAGCCTTCCTTAGCTGCACACAGTGATGCCTCCTCATCAGGAGGATGAACCCAGAAGGCTCCCTGTGGCTCCTAGGCCCTCTCAAGCTGGCTCTCCACTAGAATCAGAGGGACTATACTTTTACCAGTGTGACAAGATGCCTCAGCTAGGGTTCTGCTATCTAATACCTCCAAGATCCTGATCTGGCACATGGGCAGGAGATGTGCAGGCTACCAGCCATGAGCCTCATGTCTCAGGAGCCTTCCTGGGGCTACCCTAAGGTGGACAGCTCTGCCAGACATTAGCTTTGATCGAGCTGACTCTTCTTGCTAGCAAGAAGCCCATCTTTCCATCTCCAAGAACTGGTAGGGACCTCCATGGAAGCCTGTGCACCCTGGCCCAGCGGGGGCCTAGGTGGCAGTAAGGATGGGAAGGCTCAGTGCAGTACAAGGTCAAGAGGTGGTTTAAGAGGTGGGGGAAGCAGAAGCTACAGGAAGCCTTCCTACAGGCTTTTCAGGGAGCCACTGCCACCTGCTCTGCCATGAGTCTGCTAGGGAATTGGAAAGGTAGGACCCTGTGGGCTCTGTAGCTCTGAGAGGACTTTCTCCCTGAGAAGAGTCTTTCTTAGCTGCTTCCTTACTCAAACTATTCAGTGTGCAGAAGGGCAGCTAAGGTGGTACTGGCCAAGGATCCAGAGGCTTGAGGCCCAAGCTGGAGGCTATATGAACTCTAAGTTGAATGAGCAGCTATGATCTGTCTGTAATGGTCACTCCCTGCTAATTCCTCCACTGGGCTCTGGAGCAAGGAGGGCAGTTCTGGGAAGAGCTTCTACATCTTCCCTTCAGGAACACTGGCTACACAGAGTGCCTCAGCCCTCAAGAGTGGGACTCAGACTTGCTTGCCATATCTGGCCCCAAAGGATGCTCACAGGGTGGAGTCTACCTCACGGTCACCTCCATGGCTGTCAGGAAGTTCTGAGAGCCCCCCGAAGTCACAAGTTCTCTTCCCACTCCCCTCCTCTCACCTCCCCCAGCAGCAAGGAAAAGGAGGGTTACAGACGTCACTCAGCCTTCTTCCTGTGGAGAGACCCAGCCCTACCAGGGAGAGCAGGCATTCAGTGTTTCAGATCACTCAGCACTGACATCATGCCTGATGCCGCATTCATGCTTTTCATTTTGGTACAAGTTGAAACATCACAGAAACAGCTCATAAAGGAGCCCTCTCCGCAGGAATCTAGAGGTTCCTGGGAGGTCCCCACTGGCCAGTGTGACTATATGCCTTTCTGGGTTATGAGTCACTGGCCAGGTCTCAGCAGGAGGAACATACCTTCCCATGCCCCCTGGACAACAAGGACAGGCCAATGTGCAGAAGGGCAGCTAAGGTGGCAGCTGAGAGGGAAGGAGTTAGGCCTGGCCTGGATATTCACACTGGTACAGCAATGGACATGTCGCCTGCCCCATCTAGCATCTTACTGTCAGCTGGCTGACCTCAGGGTCAGGAAGCAGGTACCACAGGGTCCCAGTGGGCAGGGTCACACTGATCCAGAGCTGGACCAGCCAGGGGAGGCCTGTGCCAATCTATCAGAGCCCTGAGGAAGGTCTTGGGAACTTGCCCAGCACCTGAGGTCAGGATCTGGGGAGTGGAGGCTGAAACTAATCGCTCCTGGGGCTAGAAGGCCTCACTGGCTTGGATCTCCATGAAAGGAGAGGATCCATCCCCTTGCTGATCCCTGGACACATGTGTCTCTCTGCCCTCAATATCTCTCAACCCCTCCCACACTGCTCTGGACAGCCTCCCCTCCCCCACAACAACAGGACAATCCAGTGCACCCTGTAACACACCCCATCCATGACCGGCCATCTCCCCTGCACCCTCCCCATACACACTCCTCTTAGTCCCCAGTCACCCTTTCCAGAAGAGGCTGGACCCTTGGACTAGCCTCAACTTCTCCTTAAAATCCCCAGGACCCTTTGGTTCATCCCCGGCTTTCCCTCCTGGTTTCTGCTGCCCTCCCTCCAGGCCCCTTTATCCTGGCTTGCAAGTCCTTGGCCCTCACCTCTTAAACTCCTGCTAAATGACTCCCATGGTCACTCCAGATGACCTGCAACCCACATGAGGCTGAGCTGCAGACCGCTTCTCAAAGCTCACCGACCGGAATAATTAACCTCTGTACATTGCATTATATGTAAATTTTACCTAAAAAAAAGAAACCTTAAATAAATACTGAACTCTAGTTAATGATATGCTTGGTGAAGTGCTTAGTGGGAAGTATACTGATATCGGCGATGTACTTTTATTTATTTATTTTTTTGAGACAGGTTCTGGTTCTGAAGTGCAGCGCCATGATCACGGCTCACTACAACCTCCACCTCCCAGGCTCAAGTGATCCTCCCACCTCAGCCTCCCGAGTAGCTGGGACTACAGGCATGGTGCCACCACATCCAGCTAATTTTTGTATTTTTTTGGTAGAGGCAGGGTTTTGTCATGTTACTCAGGCTGGTCTTGAATCCCTGGGGTCAAGCAATCTTCCCACCTTTGCCTCTCAAAGTGCTGGTATTACAGGCATGAGCGACCATGCCTGGCACACTGCAATATACTTTGACATTCAACAAAAAGATATATGGATAGATGGACAGACAGAAAAACAAATAGATGGTAGAATGGATATGTGACAAAGCCAGGAAAGGAGGGGTTCATTATAAATCTAGATAGTAGCTTTGTGGGTGTTCCTTGTACAATTCTTTCAACAACTTTGTGGCTTGAAAATGTTCATAACATGATGTTGGGGGTAAAAGAGTTGTTGACCTGGTTGTTCTGTGTTGCTCCACCCAGCAAGGCATCAAGAGTTCCTGTGATGGGCTCTTGGCAGTTGACTCCCTACTACTGCCCAGATATTCTCCCCTCCTGGATCCCTCGGCCCTCCACTTGCTGGCCTTTCTACTCTTCTTTGCTTATCCTTGCCAGCCACCTTTGCTGGGTTCTTCTCAGTGCTGGGGAGCCCAGATCCTGGCACCTCTTCTCTCTGTCCACATCTCTTCTATGGCACTTTAAATGTCATTATATGCTTGTGAATATGAAACAGAAGTCTCCATCCCAACTTGCCTGCTTCATGCCAGGGTCTTAGATGTGTCAGGCACCTTCAACTTGGTAATGGCCCAAACAGAAAAATACCCTGTCTCCATCTCTTACCCTCCACATCCAATCCAATTCTGTCTGTTTAGGGACCCAAACACACCAGGAATCTCTCATGGCTCTTCACAGTCATCATTGCCACTACCCCAACCTCAGCCTCAGCCCCTTCTGCCACTCTGGTTTCCAGCGCCCACCCGCTACCCCTACAGGCTGTTCTTCACATAGCAGCTGGTGGGGGGTGGTGGTGTATATATATGTGTGTGTATGTGTGTGTGTTGTTTTAGTGTATATGTATATATATGTACACACATATACAGTGTGTGTTAAAATAAATATAAAATTGCCATTTTAACCATCTTAAAGTATACAGTTCAGTGGTATTAATAATTCATAATGTGTAACCATCACCTCTATTTCCAGAGGGTTTTTAAAATTTGCATTATTTTTGGCCGGACACTGTGGCTCACACACTTTGGGAGGGTGAGGTGCGTGGATCACTTGAGGTCAGGATTTCGAGACCAGTCTGGCCAATGTGGTTAAACCCCATCTCTACTAAAAATACAAAACTTAGCCGGGCGTGGTGGCACATGCCTGTAATCTCAGCTACTTGGGAGGCTGGAGGCGGAGGTTGCAGTGAGCCGAGATTGCGCCACTGCACTCGAGCCTGGGCGACAAAGCGAGACTCTGTCTCAAACAAACAAATAAACAAAAATTTGCATTGTTTTTATTGTGGTAAAATATACATAAATTTACTACCTTAACCTTTTTTTTTTTTTTGAGACGGAGTCTGGCTCTGTCGCCCGGGCTGGAGTGCAGTGGCCGGATCTCAGCTCACTGCAAGCTCCGCCTCCCGGGTTTACGCCATTCTCCTGCCTCAGCCTCCCGAGCAGCTGAGACTACAGGCGCCCGCCGCCTCGCCCGGCTAGTTTTTTGTATTTTTTAGTAGAGACGGGGTTTCACCGTGTTCGCCAGGATGGTCTCGATCTCCTGACCTCGTGATCCGCCCGTCTCGGCCTCCCAAAGTGCTGGGATTACAGGCTTGAGCCACCGCGCCCGGCCTACCTTAACCATTTTTAAGTGTACAGGTCGGTGGTAATATATTCATAATGCTGTGCAACCATCACCACCATTCATCTTTGTAATTCTTTCCATCCTGTAAATCTGAAACTGTGCCCATGAAACTCCCCATTCCTCCAGCTTTTTTTTTTTTTTTTTTTTTTCCTGAGGTAGAGTCTTGCTCTGTCACCAGGCTGGAGTGCAGTGGCACTATCTCAGCTCACTGCAACCTCCACCTCCCAGGTTCAAGCAATTCCCCTGCCTCAGCCTCCCAAGTAGCTGGGACTACGGGCATGGGCCACCATGCCCGGCTAATTTTTTTTGTATTTTAGTAGAGATGAGGTTTCACCATGTTGGCCAAGCTGGTCTCAATCTCCTGACCTTCTGATCCGCCCGCCTCAGCCTCCCAAAGTGCTGGGATTACAGGCGTGAGCCACCGCACCCGGCTCCCCGTTCCTCCAGCTCTTGACAACTACCATTCTACTTTCTGTCTCTGTGACTTTGACTACTCTAACTACCTCATATTTGTCTTTTTGTGACTGGCTTATTTCACTTAGCATAATGTCCTTAAGGTTCGTCTATGTTGTATCATGTGTCAGATTGTCCTTCCTCTTTTAAGGCAGAGTGATATTCCATTGTGTGTATGTATGTATATATATTTTTTTTGCTTATTTGTTCATTTGTCAATGGGCTGTTGGTTGTTTTCACATTTTAGCTATTGTGAAAAATGCTGCTATGAACATGGGTGTACAAATATCTCTTCAAGACCTTCCTTTCAATTCATTTGAGTGTACACCCAGAAGTGGAATTGTTGGATCATATGGTAATTCTATTTATAATTTTTTGAGGAACTGCCATACTGTTTTCCAGAGTGGCTGTACCATTTTACATTCCCAAAAACAGTGCACAAGGGTTCCAATTTCTCCACATTCTTGCCAACATTTATTTTCTGGGTTTTTTTTATAGCAGCCATCCTTAACAAGTATGAAATGGTATCTCATTGTAGTTTCAATTTGAATTTCTCTAATGATTAGTCATGTTGAGTATATTTTCTTTTTTTCTTTTTCTTTTTTTTTTTTTTTTTGAGACAGAGTCTCACTCAGTTGCCCAGGCTAGAGTGCAGCGGTGTGATCTCAGCTCACTGCAACCTCCGCCTCCTGGGTTCAAGCGATTCTCCTTGCCTCAGCCTCCTGAGCAACTGGGATTACAGGTGCCCACCACCACACCCAGCTAACTTTTTGTATTTTTAGTAGAGATGGAGTTTCACCTTGTTGGCCAGTCTCAAACTCCTGACCTCAGGTGATCCACCCGCCTCGGCCACCCCAAGTGCTGGGATTACAGGCATGAGCCACCACAGCCAACCTATGTTGAGTATCTTTTGGGAGGTTATTGACCATTTGTATATCTTCCTTGGAGAAATGTTTCTTCAAGTCCTGTGCCCATTTTGCTTTTCAGAGACAGGGTCTAGCTATCTGCCTAGGCTGGTCTCAAACTCCTAGGCTCAAGATGTCCTCCTGCCTTAGCCTCTAAAGTAGCTGGGACTACAGGTGTGTGTCACCACACCTGACTCCTCTTTGCCCCACGCCCTTTTTTTTTTAGACACAGTCTGGCTCTGCCACCCAGTAGTGCAATCTTGATTCACTGCAACCTCTGCCTCCTGGGCTCAAGCAATTCTCCTGCCTCAGCCACCTGAGTAGCTGGGACCACAGGTGCCCACCACCATGCCCAGCTAATGTTTGTATTTTTAGTAGAGATGGGGCTTCACCGTGTTGCTCAAGCTGGTCTCAAACTCCTGAGCTCAGGCGATCCACCTGCCTCAGCCTCCCAAAGTCCTGGGATTACAGGCGTGAGCCACTGTGTCTGGCCTCTTTGCCCACTTTTAATTGGATTTTTGTTAGTTTGTTTATTTTTGTTGTTGAGTTGTAGGACTTCTCCGTATATTCTGGATATCGATCCCTTATCAAGTACATAATTAGCAAGTATTTTTTCCCATTCTGTGGGTTGCCTTTTTACTCTGTTGATAGTGCCTTCAGCTGTAAAAAATTTTTAAATTTTCATGAAGTCTATTTTGTCTATTTTTTCTTTTGTTGCCTGTGCTGTTGGTGTCATATCCAAGAAATCACTGCCAAATCCAACGTTGTGAAGCTTATCCCCTATGTTGTCTTCTAAGAGTTTTATAGTTTTAGCTTTTATGTTTAGGTATTCGATCTATTTTGAGTTAATTTTTGTATATGATGTAAGGAAAAGGTCCAACTTCATTTTTTTGCATGTAGATATCCAGTTTTCCCAACACCATTTGTTGAAAGATTGTTCTTTCCCTACTGAATGGTCTTGGCACTCTTACCAAAAATCATCTGACCATATATGTGAGGGTTTATTTCTGGGCTATGTATTCTACTCCATTGGTCTACATGTCTCTCTTTATGCCAGTACCATACTGTTTTGATTACTGTAACTTTGTAGTAAGTTTTGAAATCAGGAAATGTGAGTTCTTCAGCTTTCTTCTTCTTTTTCACAATTGTTTTGGCTATTTGAAGGGCCCTTGAGATTGCATCAGAGGGGTGTTTTTTTGTTTTGTTTTGTTTTTTGAGACGGAGTCTGGCTCTGTCACCCAGGCTGGAGTGCAGTGGCCGGATCTCAGCTCACTGCAAGCTCCGCCTCCCAGGTTCAAGCCATTCTCCTGCCTCAGCCTCCCGAGTAGCTGGGACTACAGGCGCCCGCCACCTCGCCTGGCTAGTTTTTTGTATTTTTTAGTAGAGACGGGGTTTCACCGTGTTAGCCAGGATGGTCTCGATCTCCTGACCTTGTGATCCACCGATCTCGGCCTCCCAAAGTGCTGGGATTACAGGCTTGAGCCACCGCGCCCGGCCCAGAGGGGTGTTTTAAACACACATCTGACCTTCCTACTTCCACCTTCCCAAACCGTGGGAGTGCATCAGGAGACCCCAGCAAGCCCAGCAGGACCTGCATGCCTTCTGGTCCTGTCCTGTGGTACAGCTGTCCTGGACCTTTGCTCCCAAGCCCTCACATGGACCAAGCACCTCCCCTCAGGCCTCCTCTTTTCCAACTGCCTCCTGTCTAGCAGCTCTAACATTCTACAGCCTAATGCTCACTCTTTGGAGAAGCCCCCAATAATTTTTTTTTCTTTTTTTTTGAGACAGGGTCTTACTCTGTCACCTGGGCTGGAGAGCAGTGGCATGATCATTGGCTCATGCAGCCTAGACCTTCCCAGGTTCAAGTGATCTTCTCATGTCAGCCTCCCAAATACTATAGAGATGGGGTTTTGCCATGTTGTTGCCCACACTAGTCTTGAACTCCCGGGCTCAAGCGATTTGCCCATCTTGGCTGCTCAAAGTGTTGGGATTACAGGTGTGAGCCACCATGCCCAGCTACTTCCAGGAATCTTGTCTCAGCATCGTACCAACAGCACCCCCCACAACCTTCCCCTCCTTGACCCCAGATGTGATTGTGTGTTTGCTTGTGTGGTTCTTGGTGGCAGTGGTGCCTCCTGCACTGGCCTGAAGGCTTCACAGAGCTGAGCAACACATCTGCTTCATTTCTACCTGTTTCTCCAGTGTCTGGGACAGTTCCCGACTATCAGTAGGACTGAAAAGCACTGTGGAGGGAGGCAAGGACAGGAAGAAGGGAGAGGGCTACCCTCTGACTCAGTAGGTTAAGCATGCCTGTCCAGGCCAAAGGCTGAGCAAAATAAAGAGTGGAAGCAGCAAAACCAACAGGTTACTAGCCAGCAACTGGGAACTTTACCAAGATTTCCTGTTCCCTGCCTCTTCCTGCCTCTGGCTCTCTTTCCATCATCTCCTTTTCCTGCCTCCCCTTCTTGTGCCTTCTTCCACTTCTTCCCACTCCTACTTTATTTATGGATTTCTCTTTTTCTCTACCATTTTTACTGCATGTTCTTTTTATTCTGTTTCCTTTGCCCTTAGATATGAAAACAAGTGTTTTAGGAGTAAAATTTCATATTTTCAGATCTGAATTAATTTTACATTCATTCTTAGCTTAACTTATGGCCCTCTTCCATAACTAAAAGGTAGAATTCCATGCCTGTTGTCTCCTCATGGCCCCAGTGGCTCTGGCCTCCACCCTGCATGGTCCAAGCAAGTAAGTAGGCCAAAGGTCCTGTCTTCTGGGAACATGGACCACCTCGGGGCATGCACTAAGCAACAGGGCTGGCTGCTCCAGAGTGACTGAAGTTTGGAGAGCATTTCTCTATTGACTTGGAGACTGTTTAGGTCAAAGTGGCTACTCTAAAGCAAATTGCCCAAGGACTAGCTATTTGGTGGGAGAAAGGCCTCCTGGAGAGCCTACCACCTAGAGGTCCACTTCCATTTTGTTTGGAGGTGAGCACTGGAAGGCTGGGCAGACACACCCCTAGGCCCAGGAAAGAGGAAGACACCTTTACTTCCCCTCAGTACACTGCTGGTCCCATATCCTGAAACCTGCTCCTCATTCCTCTCTGGCCCAGGCAGCAGTGTGGCCAGAAGGGAGCAGAGGGAATGAGACAAGGCTGCTGGCTGCAGCAAAGGGATCTGTGCTGAACTCACAGCACCACCCCCGAGCCATCTGGTGCCCTGGCCCTTGCTGGAAAGCAGTGGGATGCAGGCAGGAGAGAGAGAGGCTCAGAGCCCCTGCATTTTCTCCCTCCCTTCTCCACGCCGCCCACTCTGGGAAACTGCGTAGGCTCATGGCTTGCCATTGGGTAGCAATAGGGGATGGTATGGGTTAAACATCCTTGGCTTGGCCTCAGCAAAGTCCAGACCTTGGAATGGGTGAGGGAAGACCACGCTTACTCCTCTGTAGTCTTCCTAGAGAGGCTTATAAGTAATTCTGACTAGAGCAAGGGTGGTGGGAGGCAGATGGACCACCTTGGCCTGGAAGGCTGGGGATGGGGTGGCAGCCCTGCTGCTCCCCACAGGGGCAGAGGGTGGGCCCCTTCACTCTAGATGGTGCTCTGGGAGGATTCAGCTGATCAGACTGGAGGCTCGGGCATGCAGGCAACGCGGCCTCTGTACCACACTCACTCCTGGGATGCCACTCTGAGGATGAGGACAGACTGGCATCTGGAGGAGCTCCAGGCTAGGATGTGCTTCTGGGGCTGCTCTGAGTGGGGCATGGAAGCCCCTGAGAGGCCTATAGAAGCAGGCTGTGCCTGCTCCAGGCCATGGTTCATATTCTCCAGCAACTCACTCCCATCCCCACTGCCCACCCCAACTGCACCTTCCCATCTTCTACTTAGCAGGCTCAGGCCCATGCCTTGTCTCCCACTCCCAGCTGTTGGAATAGAAGCCCAACAAGGGCAACACGGGCCACCCTTCTGGTGCAGAAAGGGGTGGCGGGCCTACATGTAAGTCACTAAAGAATGGAGAGGTGAACTCACAGGCCTGAGCAGGCATGGGCATTAGAAAAGCCACTGACGCCAATCCCTGGATTCCTGCTTTTCCTTCAGAGAAATCTGACATTCAAGAAATTCAAGTACTTGTCTAAAACCCCACATCTATAGAGAGAAAAGGAGAATGGTCTTCCTGCCTTCTTCTCATCAGTGAGGACTGAATGCTAACACCTCTGGCCCCCTGGCATCAGTGCATTGTCAGAGGGAGGATCTCTTGTGAGTGGTGAGAAATGTTGAGGCCTCAAACAGAAACACCCAGTCTTTCTCTGTGGTTTCGGACAGGTTAGATTACTCACTTACCCTGAGCTACCAGGACTGGGGAAATCCGGAAAGAAATGGCCCCCACCAAGAAGAGTATCTGGGGGCCGGGCGCGGTGGCTCAAGCCTGTAATCCCAGCACTTTGGGAGGCCGAGACGGGCGGATCACGAGGTCGGGAGATCGAGACCATCCTGGCTAACACGGTGAAACCCCGTCTCTACTAAAAAAATACAAAAAACTAGCCGGGCGACGTGGCGGGCGCCTGTAGTCCCAGCTACTCGGGAGGCTGAGGCAGGAGAATGGCGTAAACCCGGGAGGCGGAGCTTGCAGTGAGCTGAGATCCGGCCACTGCACTCTAGCCTGGGCGGCAGAGCGAGACTCCGTCTCAAAAAAAAAAAAAAAAAAAAAAAAAAAAAAAAAAAAAAAAAAGAAGAGTATCTGGGACTGCCCTATTTGTTCTGAACCAGCTTCAGCCTGAGCAAAATGGACTATGAATGGGGAAAATGAGGCTGCATATCCCTGGGGGAAAGCTGGAGACCAAGCCACTGGTCTAGGTCCACAGCTCTTTTGCTCCAGAATAACCCAGAATAAGCCAAGACTTTCTAAGACTCAGTCTCCTCATCTGTAAACAGGGACTGTGCTCTGAGCTCCTTCCCCAGTTTCCATGCAGTCTCAACATGCTCCAGGCTCTCAGAAACCCACCAAACTACATGGGCAGGCTTCCTCCTCTCTGTTGGATGGGCAGAATGGTGAGTACCATGTCAGTCTGTGTGAGTGTAGTAGCTCTCCAGCAGCCTAGGGCTGATAGGGGAAACTTGGGTCCGCTGGCCAGAAAAACAGTGATTCCAGATCTCAGACACTGCTTCTAGCCAAATGGGGCTAACTGTGTGTGATTCCCATCTCCAGACCTGGTCTGCTGTTTCTGAAGTACTCAGCTAAAGTAATAACTCTGACTGATGCCATCATACACAAAAACAAAAACACCAAGTCCTGGTGACCACTGCCCAGTGGGGCCAAGTTCTTTCCCTCCTTTCTGTGCATTTGTCCTCATGCAGCCATTCGGCACAACTGTTCAATCACACTCCAGATCTATGCAGCAGCTTGAGTTCCACACCAGCCAGTGAGTCTCTATTAGTGACACACATGAACAAAGTTCCATTATCTGTGGTCACATTTCAAAGTTCCAAGCAGTTTCACTAGTGGTCTTGGAGAGGCCCTGAAAGCCTCCATGTCACTTGTGTGGCCCACGTCCTTCTCTGGGACTGCTATATCCCTCTGTCCACTGGAAAGTTGAGGAACAACGCATCCTGCTGACACGCCCTGGACACAGCACCCAGGCTGCCGGACCTCCTCAACCAGGCTCAGAGTGACTACACTAGCAGCTCCAGGCACACTCCCCAGTCCACACAGGGTCTCCAGGACACTCTCCAGTGGCCAGTGTCTGGACCTCCTCAACCAGGCTCAGAGTGACTACACTAGCAGCTCCAGGCACACTCCCCAGTCCACACAGGGTCCCCAGGACACTCTCCAGTGGCCAGTGTCTGCAGTGCATCTGCGCTGGGTCTGGCAGTACCCCTATCTTTTTCTACTCTGATTGGGCCACTCCTGGGAAGTGAGGAACTGAAAAAGAAAGTGAGTGCTATAGCTGAGTTTCCTGGAAAAAGTCACTCTCTCTGACCCCCTGTCACCCAGACACCTAACTTCAGAACCAGCCCCTTACACATGCCCAGAACTTCAGACCAGGCAGGAGTTCAGCCCACAGACACCAGGGCACTCCCAGCCTTCTTGGCTGACATAACATCAAGTTAGAAGTGGCCAGGACAGATGTAGTCTGACTAGAACAGATCTAACAGCAGGTGTGTGAGCAAAGCCTGCAAACCTGTTTTCTCATCACATGGAAGCATGACCAGGAAGGTGAACCTGCTCTTAGCAAAGTGACAAAGAACAACTGCACTGGTTCAAGAATTATGCTTTGCCACCCCTCGGGAAGATGTGCCAAGGATTATTTTTCCTTGACAAGAACAACACTGAAAGCCAACTCTGGAGAAGTGAAGGTTCTACCTGAAAATCCCAGCACAAAAGGGTATTCACAATGTGTGAACTTGGAGAAGGGACCAGGTCAGCAATTCCCAAACTGGGTGCCATGGAACAGCAGCTCCTAAGATGTTCTGTGAAAGCAAGTCTGGGAAAGGCTGCCAACCACAGTCCTGTCCTGGAACTCTGTGGTACCCCTCAGGACACTGAAAGTCCTAAGGAATCTCATAGTAAAGAAACATTTCATTTGTCCGGCCCAGCATTTGTTTGAAGTATTTGGCTGAGATCCACCCCTCACAAAACACTATGGATCTGCAGTAAGTGTGAGGCCCCATCTTCTCCTGGCCCTGAGCCTCAGCTTCCTCCCAGCACAATGAGGCAGATGAACTGAGTGTCTCCAAGGTCTTCCTACTCTGCTGTTTTTCCAGGCACAGTCAAAGACTGGCTCCCTTCCCACCTCACTGAAGGTCCTGGGCTTGGACAGCCTACAGGCAGGGGCCATGGTTTGGTGAGGAATGGGATGCCCACCAGGAGCCTGGGGCCACCATGTGTGACTCTTCCTTATCCCCACCCACCTCACCCGGAGTTGTCCAGGTGCTGCAGTGCATCTCAAGGGAGCTGGAACCCAGAGGGGCAAGGCCAGCATAAGGAGGGGGTGTCCCATAGTGGTACAGTCCACCTGCCAAGCCTCCCTGTTCCTGTGAGGGGCTTCTGGCTTCTCACTGGCAGAAACACACAGGTGAGCTTCCCTGGCCTTAATCGTATTGTTCTAAATTCTGAACAGCAAGCGCTTACCTAACTGAACAGTGCAGGATGGCCTGTTTCTAATCACAGATGCAATAATCACGAGCGTGCACGCCTCCTCAGGAAGCCTCCACACTCCAGGAGCGACTCCAAAGGCACTGAGTCATCTCCCCACACCGACAGCTCCTTCCTCAGAATCTCACACTTACCTCTCACAAACCACACATCCCACACCCACAGCACCTCATGGCATATATAGACCCTGACCTGTGAACAATTATTCTCACTCAGCCCCCTCCCACATGGTCCAAACAGCTCCAGCTGCTGTTAATTCCAGAGGCAGCCATGCCCGTGCCTACAGCCAGCCTCTCTCCATTCTATCCAAAGACAGATCCTTATGGGGAGAAACAGAGGCTTCCACTCCCAGAGGAGTAGGAGGAAATCAGCAGACCTACTCTGTTCATTTTAAAGCGACAGCCCCGATTCACTTGGTGAGACATCCCACAGTCATTGAAAGCATCCTGAACAAAGCCAGGCTGGGGCTGTGGACCCAGAGTCCTCTTGTCCTCTTGGGTGAAAAAGAAGCCAAACTCACAGAAATGGTCTTACAGTGGCTTCTTGGCGAGTGTGGGACACTGTCATCCTTGGTGAATGCTTGGTTCCCAGCCTGGTTCTTTACCCTAAGGTCATTTCTTTAGGGATGGGGTAGCTGCCCCACCACCTCAGGTCCCCAGCTGACTAGAACTAAAGCCCAGAGGAGGTGCTTCCCAGAGCAGTTTCCTGCCTCCCATGAAACCTTTCTCCCCTCACCAGCATCCCCCTCTAGAGACTGTTGTCAAAGAGAGAGGCCTTCTGGCCTAGATCAGGGAAATTTGCCTCCCTCTGTATCCTATAGCTGCTCATGGCCCACTCCAAATAAGTTCCATTGGGAAAAAATTGTTCATAAGAACAATTTGGTCCTCTCGAAGGCCATTTTTCCAGACCAAACTTGGACCAGGTTAGAAAGTATCTTCTACTCTCAGACTCTGCCCAAGCTTTCAGGGGATGCAGAAATCCCTTGGGAGATCTGGGACCAGGCCCTGTTCTTTGCTGCCACATCTTGGAACCAGGACACATCCCTGCAGGAGGACACAGATGCTGGTGATCAAGGGAAACGACCAGGAAAAGAGAGTTGGTGAAAGAGGGGAAGGAAACCAGGGGAGGCATGCTAATGAGGTGGCAGGTGAGTGGGGAGCCGGCGCAGAGGTGGTTACCTGGGTGAGATGAGGGTTGGGGTTGAACCCACACTGGTTGCAGACCTTGTTGTGACACTGGGTGCAGGTGTTGAAGTTTGGCTGGCTGGGGGTCGACGTGAGGTCCGAAGTCTTGCATATGGGACATAGTGTGCTGCTGGGAAGGGGAGCGATCTGAGGGACGGAGTAGGGTGATGTAGGGGTGCTGCCTCTGTCCGGTGACACTGAGGGGGACCGCCCTGATCTCTGTGTCCTGCTGTCTACCTGCAGTGTCCTGCGGGGACCATCAGCCTCCTGGCCTGCTGGTCCCTGTGCCCTTGTCTCCCGGGGGCTCTCTTGGCCAGGAGTGGTAGCAGAAGCTTGTTTCGGAGTTGGGGAAGCTGCTCTCTGGCTACCCAGGGATTCCTTGGGGTCCAGTCTCCGGGAAGTGCTGAAATGACATTGAAAATGACTGTTAGAGATACATCTTAAACAATCAACTTGCAGAGGTCTCTACCAAGCTAGGTGACCCTGCCAAGCCCCATCACTACCCTCCTCCTCCTGCCCAGAAGAATCATCATAGCCCTCATTTGCTGTGTCCTGTGCTGAGCCTTGACAAGCATCTCCAACTTGAACCCTTGGCACCAGGGCATGAGGCAGGATCAGAACATGTCCTCTCACATTCTGATAAAGTACAGACTCTGATTCAGTAGATCTGAGTAGGGTCTGCATTGTAAGAAGCTCTAAGGTGATGCCAGTACTCTGGTCTGAGGCCCATGCTTTGAATACCAAGATTCTAAACCTACACATTAGAAATACCTGGATGGGCCAGGTATGGTGGCTCAAGCCTGTAATCCCAGCATTTTGGGAGGCCGAGGTAGGCAGATCACTTGAGGTCAGGAGTTCAAGACCAGCCTGGCCAACATGGTGAAACTCCGTCTCTACTAAAATTACAAAAATTAGCTGGGCTTGGTGGTGACACCTGTAATCCCAGCTACATGGAAGGCTGAGGCGGGAGAATCACTTGAACTCGGGAGGCAGAGGTTGCAGTGAGCAAAGATCGTGCCACTGCACTCCAGCCTGGGCAAGAGAGTGAGACCCGGTCTTAAAAAAAAAAAAAAAAGGCTGGGCACGGTGGCTCACGCCTATAATCCCAGCACTTTGGGAGGCCGAGACGGGCGGATCACAAGGTCAGGAGATCGAGACCATCCTGGCTAACACGGTGAAACCCCGTCTCTACTAAAAATACAAAAAACTGGCCGGGCGAGGTGGCGGGCGCCTGTAGTCCCAGCTACTTGGGAGGCTGAGGCAGGAGAATGGCGTAAACCCAGGAGGCGGAGCTTGTAGTGAGCCGAGTTCGCGCCACTGCAC
Source organism: Macaca nemestrina (assembly GCF_043159975.1). Classification (NCBI taxonomy): domain Eukaryota; kingdom Metazoa; phylum Chordata; class Mammalia; order Primates; family Cercopithecidae; genus Macaca; species Macaca nemestrina. The sequence goes on along the minus strand of NC_092126.1, from coordinate 113,126,440 downwards.
TCCAGCCTGGGCGACAGAGCAAAGACTCCGTCTCAAAAAAAAAAAAAAAAAAAAGGGGGGCCGGGCACGGTGGCTCATGCCTGGAATCCCAGCACATGCGGATCAAGAGGTCAGGAGATCGAGACCATCCTGGCTAACACAGTGAAACCCTGTCTCTACTAAAAATACAAAAAATTAGCCAAGTGTGATGGCGGGCGCCTGTAGTCCCAGCTAGTTGGGAGGCTAAGGCAGAAGAATGGCGTGAACCCAGGAGGTGGAGCTTGCAGTGAGCCGAGATAGTGCCACTGCACTCCAGCCTGGGCTACAGAGTGAGACTCTGTTTCAAAAAAAAAAAGAAAGAAATAGCTAGGGTGATTTTTAAAATTCTGACTCCCAGACTGCACCCCGAATTATATAAAAATTGAATTACATAAAATTCTGTGGAGGCAGGACCCTGGCATTAGTATTTTTTCTTCCCTAGGTGATTCCAACATGAGCCCAAGTTACTATACTGAGATACTATACTGGCCAATCTGTTATATCCTGCCTTGAACCCCTTCAGAGGCTGAACCTAGATCGCTGGGGATGGGGGATACTGCAATGCCTAGTTAATGCCATCTCCTGTACCAGGGGCCTGCCTCTACACAAAGGAGCCTTCCTTCTGGTAGCCCTCTGGCAAGCCTGATGCCAGACCAAATCTACCAAGATGGGATAAAGTGTTACTTTTCCACTAGTGTGAAGTTGGGTAGGGTTGGAGTTCCAGGATCCAGCCTTGAGGAACCACTGAGTGAGATCCAATGCGTCTAACCCTCACCTCCATCCCAATCTGGCTGCAGAGGAGCCAGCAGTGTTGGGTAGTTCCATGAGGTAGAAAGCAAATTGTCAGGCTAAAAGTCAATCATATATTCCTTCTCCTTTGACCCAACTTAAGTTCATCTCTGCAATTTTCCTCTTTTCTAGTTTGAAAGAGGATGAGCACAAAAAGCCAAAGGCAATGCTTTATACTGCTTCCCTGAAATTCTCTTCCTGCTTTAGTCTGTACTCATTGGGGTGAATGCCGGCACTCAGGAAACAGGGCTGACTTGCTGAGAGCAGTGTGGAGGCCTAGCCTGTGCAGGAGACTGCCCTGGTAGCTTCTGCCTCAGTGCCCCAGGGTCTGACTGACAGGAGAAGATTCTAAGTTTGCTGCCCCCATCTGAAGGCCATCTGCTTGCCAAAGAGTTAAGAGCCAACTGGTAGGGCATCTTAGGACAAGTCATTTCAGGGGGAAGATGAGGAGCCCGCCTGGGGACACTGACCCCAAGATACTTTGCAGTCCTTCCTCCCTTCTGAGGAACTGGCAGGTAGAGAAACATATCCTTGATCTAATAAAGACTCTCCTAAGGCCGGGCGTGGTGGCTCACGCCTGTAATCCCAGCACTTTGGGAGGCTGAGGTGGGCGGATCACAAGGTCAGGAGATCGAGACCATGGTGAAACCCCGTCTCTACTAAAAATAGAAAAAATTAGCCGGGCGCAGGGGCGGGCGCCTGTAGTCCCAGCTACTCGGGAGGCTGAGGCAGGAGAATGGCGTGAACCCGGGAGGCGGAGCTTGCAGTGAGCCGAGATTGTGCCACTGCACTCCAGCCTGGGCGACAGAGCGAGACTCCGTCTCAAAAAAAAAAAAAAAAAAAAAAAAAGACTCTCCTAAAAAAAAGAAACACTAGGCCGGGCGCGGTGGCTCATGCCTGTAATCCCTGCACTTTGGGAGGCCGAGGTGGGCGGATCATGAGGTCAGGAGATCGAGACCATCCTGGCTAACACAGTGAAACCCCGTCTCTACTAAAATACAAAAAATTAGCCGGGCGCGGTGGCGGGCGCCTGTAGTCCCAGCTACTCGGGAGGCTGAGGCAGAAGAATGGCGCGAACCCGGGAGCCGAGATCGCGCCATTGTACTCCAGCCTGGGCGACAGAGTGAAGACTCCGCCTCAAAAAAAAAAAAAAAAAAAAAAAAAGAAACACTATTACAGTGTTTAACATTCCTGTCATCAGCCATCAATAGCATAGACCTAATCATCCAGTCACAGACCCACCAATTTCTTCTTCAGCAAGACAACCAGAGTTTGAGTCCAACCCCTCAGGGCCATCTTTGCCACCAGCTATGAAGCCTAGCATGGTGGTGGCCATAGCATCTGTGGCCCACATTGGGAACCTGGGCTTCTCTGAGCCCTTTCAGTATACTAATTTCTAGGTATCCTAAAGAAATATTTCCCACTTGTCCAAATTAAGTTTCATTTTTTACTTAAATTATTTGGGACTGGAGTTTAAAGGCAGCCCTTGAAAGCAAATCAGAAGACATTGAGAGCCTTTTATAAACATGTGAATGGGCTGTGGCCCCCACCCCTCTCCAGGCTGTGCAAGCCTTCTGAGAAATGTAGCCACTTCTATTGTATTTGTGTTGCCCAATAAGTAGCAGGCAATCTATATACACAGCGACTTTTTAAATCAATGTTGTATCACAGTGTAGTCTTTCTGGACACATTTTTTATGAAGATTAGGGTTCTAAACTCAGCCGTGGTGACAGTGAATAAACAAACAATGTCTTCTGCACCCAGCAAAGTCTGCATGCGAGGGCAATGTTCCTGGCATTGATGTGTGCCCACACGCCTCATGGTAGCCATCATGACACCTGGAGATCGCAATATATGCCCATGGTCTTTGTACTCTCCTGTCTTCCTAGATGCTTCCTTATACCCTCTCCTTGATCTTCAAGCTTCCAAACACCTCCCTCTGTCTCTTAACTGCCACTGATGACCTGCTCACCATCTCACAAAGAAAGTTGGACCCACCAGAAGAAACCTGCACAACTTCAGCCTCCCTATTCCTGTCCCCCAGTGTTCACCTGCCTCCTGATCCCAAGGCCCACTTCTCACCTTCACAAATTCTCCCCTCTCCTTCATCATCCATTTCCCCCTCTCTATTGGATCATTTCAATTATCATACAAACAAGCTTCTCCCATCCTAAAAAACAAAAAAGTAGAAGCAGCAGCACTTTGCTCCACTACTCCTTCAGCTACTGCCCCATTTCTCTCCTCTTCTTTACAGCAAAACTCCTTAAAATAATTATCTCCACTTGCCTGACAAGGTGACTTGCACCTGTAACCCCAACTTGGGAGACTGAGGCAGGAGGATCTCTTGAGCCCAGGAGATCAAGGTTACAGTGAGCTAGGACGATGCCACTACGCTCCAGCCTGAGTGACAGAGCAAGACTCTGTCTCTAAAATAAATAATAAAAGAACTGCCTCCACTCACTACCTCCCACTCCTCTCCTCTCTCCCTCTCAACCCACCCCTCCAATCTGGCTTTTGCCCATCACTCCACAGACATTCCTCAGGTCACAGTCAGTAGGGACCTCCACATCGTCAAATCCGACAGTCACATCTCAGTTTCTCATCTCATTTGACCATCAGCAGCACTTGATCCCAGATGATCACTCCATCCTTCCTGAGATAAGTTCTCTATTTGCCTTCAGGAATACCACCTTCTCCTGAATTTCCTCCTCCTGCCTGGCCACACTTTTCTAATCTCTTTTGCAGGTTCTTCCTCATATGCCAACCCCAGAACCCCACTCCTTACACTGGAGAGACCCAGGGCTCAGTCTTTACACAAATGTGCTTCTGTGAGTACTCACAATCCCTAAGTCTCAAGACTTACCCAGTCTCAGGGCTTTAAATCCACTTTCCACTGATACCCACTAAATGTCTATCTCTGGCCCAGAACTCTGCTCTGAACTCTTCACCTGTTTAACTGCCAACTCCACATCTTCACAGAGATGCCCTGTAGGCATCTTCACCTTGACACACCCAAGCTGAGCCCCTGATCTTGCCCCTAAATGTGGGCCTCCTAGTCTCCCCCTTGGTGCCGTCTCTGCCTCCCTTCCTGTCTCATCCTAAGTCAATCCAGCAGTATAGCTTGTTAGTTTCTGAAGCTGGCCACTACTACCTACACCCTCCTCCTCACCCCACCTGGTTTGAGCCATTCTCAGTTGCCAGGATAAGGCTTTGTGTGTGTGTATGTGTGAGAGAGAGTCTCCTTCTGTTGCCCAGGCTGGAGTGCAGTGGTGCAGTCTCGGCTCACTGCAACGTAGCTGGGACTACAGGTGCACACCAGCACACTTGGCTAATTTTTTGTATTTTTAGTAGAGTCAGAGTTTTGCCATGTTGGCCAGGCTGGTCTCGAACTCCTGACCTGAAGTGATCCACCCACCTCGGCCTCCCAAAGTGCTGGGATTACAGGCATGAGCCACCACGCCCAGTCCCTCGATAAGGCTTTAAATACACGAGTCAGGCTTTGCTTGACTTCTCTACTTTGCTTAAGCCCTGCACTGGCTTCCTTTACCTCCCAAAAGAAAAGCCAAAAGTCTTACAATGGCCCACAAGGCCCCATGAGATTTAGCCCCTTTCCCTCTGGCTTCCTCTCTGATTACCCTCTCCCCGACTCCACTTCCCTTATGCCAGGCCCACTCCTGACATGTGTATTTGGCCATTGGATTTGCTGTTCTTTCTTCTTCTTCTTTTTTCTTTTTTTGTTTTGTTTTGTTTTTGAGACAGAGTCTCACTCTGTCACCCAGGCTGGAGTGCAGTGCCACGATCTCAACTCACAGCAACCTCCCCCTCCTGGGTTCAAGAGATTCTTCTGTCTCAGTCTCCCAAGTAGCTGGGACTACAGGCATGAGCCACCACGCCCAGTTAATTTTTGTATTTTTAGTAGACACAAGGTTTAACCATATTGGCCAGGCTGGTCTTGAACTCCTGACCTTGTGATCTGCCCGCCTCAGATTTGCTGTTTTTTCTGCAGACGCTTGCTCCCTCTCAAGTCTTTGCTCTGGTGGCATACTTTCAGGGACACTTAACCTGACTGTATTTAAAACTGCACTTGTCTCCCCTGCCTCTTTGTTCTCTGTGGCACTGAGCACCTTCTGACCCATCATATAACAAATTTATTGCTTTTGTATATCCTCTGGGATCCCTGAATTAAACTGCCAGTTCTGTGTGGGCACGGCCTGCGTGTGCTTTCCTCACAGCTGTGTCCCAGGGCCTACCACAGTGCCTGGCAGAAACTGGATACTCGATATGTATTTCCTGAATGGGTTGACTGTAGGCACTAAATGACTCAGAGTAGTAAAATGTGGCCCCAAAGTTTTAAAGCTGAGGAAACACGGCAAGCGCCTGGCATGGCACTCGGCCCTTCTCTGGGTCTGACTTCATGCAGGAGAGAACTTCAGGAATAATACCTAAAGTTCCTCCCCACAGCAGTTGGCTACACCCCCAGCCATACCATAGAAGGCTCTGCTGACAATAATTGTGGTAATGCTGACCGAGCCCTCACCATGAGCCACCTGTCACATAGTAACTGCATTAAGCCTCACAGCAAATTCACTGAATAGCATCTATTTTGCCCATTTTACAGATGAGAAAACTGCCATACATAAAAGTTAAGTAACATGCAAAGCCATCATGACTTGCAAATGGTGGAGCTGGGATTCCAAAATCTAGGTCACCAGTCCATGTCCTTAACCATGTCCCACACTGCCTTTCAGGGGAACACCATGTAGCTGTAGAGGGGGTAGAAAACACTGCAGTTTGGGTTCTTTGGATTATTTTTTCTGAAGAGCTGCTTACATGGAAGCTCCCTGGGAAGAGGTTTCACCATTTTGCTCCCCACTATATCCTTAGGACCCAGCGCCACGCTTGGCATTGAGTGGACACTCAATAAGGACATGCACAATGACCAGAACAATGTGTGAACAGTAGAATGGGCTCACGGAGTGGGGCTGGGCTAGGGCCATGACACCATTCACCTGGGACTTAACTAGCAACGCTGAGAGACTCATAGAGAAAATGACTCCAACAACAGATGTTCATTCATTCAGGCATTCACATTTACTGACCCCTGGATTACTTCCAGGCCCTATAATAGGTATTGATGGTATAAAGGAATTATATCTCTTCAATGGAAGGTGGGTCCACAGGTGTTCATATTGTTATTCTTCACATCTTATACATGTTGTTTAAGTATTCTTGTATTCTTTATAAACAATCATTTAATATTTAATTAAAATAATTTTTTTAAAAAATGATTCATATAGGAGTCCAGTCCTCCAAGAGCCTCTGGTCTAGAGTAGAGACAGATGTGCAAACAAATCCCTGCAAGACACACTGGTCCAGTGATGGACAGAAGCAGAAGTCTTTGAGGATGAGAAGACATTTAAACTGGGCCTTAAAAGATGGGCTGTTCATGCCAAGGTGACAGGGCATGCTAGGCAGAGGCAACAACATGCACGAAGACTCAGAGGCACAGCAGAGCATGCTCAGTCTGAGTAGCTATGCAGGGTAAGCTTGGAAGACGTCAGTCTTTGCTGCTCCCAGCACCTAGAACAGCTCCCAGCAATCATGTGATAGTGTGTGTTGAACTACCTGAGCCAATTGGGAAGCTAAAAGCTAAAATGAACAGAGCCTGTAAGGTTTTCACATAGGGGAATGTTTAGGGTCTTTTCAAGAAGATGATGAGGTAGGGAAACCAATGAGAATAAGGCACTGGCCCAGGAAATAGTCTGCGTGGCAAGAGGAAGGGAAGGTACAGCAGCAGGTGTTCTGGCTTTGGCTCCAGGGAGAAGTGTTCCTTTAAATTGAGATGGGGAATCCAAGGAGAGAAGTCAATTAGTGGGTGAGAAATGGGAAGTGAAATCACAAAATCACAAGTTTGGGTTTGGTTGTGTTGAGGTGGGGGTAGGGGGTAAGAGACATTAAGAGATGGGTCACAGCTTCAGTTCAATTCAGATAAGTGTAGATATTTTTATCTGGGAGACTTATAGGTCTTGTTCACAGACAATTCTCAGGCTAGAAATCACCCAGAGAGCAGTGGTCCAAGAAAGATTTGTAGGGAGGACCAAAGTTGGTAGGAGTAGAGGAGATGTCAGAACCAGAGAAGTCAGAGAAAGGAGAAAAAAGAGAATGACCCCACAGGGTTATAGAAGTTTCCATGAGGAGGAGCACTCAACAATGCCCCCTGTCATGATAAGTCTACATATATGAAAGTCAAGAAGTCACAGGAAGAAAGGCTACACCCATGAGGGCTACACACCATAAATGCCCAAGTCCTGTCCCAAACCAGTCCAGCTTAGGAAGGGCCAGTTCCTTCTCCAGCTGAACACGAGGGCCCACTGTGGCAGGAGCTCCAGGGGTCATAACTGTCTGTGCCATACACCTGAACACACGTTCCATGGGAGCCACAGTGACTACAACCATCCAAGGCCTCCTCAGGAGGAAAGAAGTAAGCCCTCCAGGAGGCTCTTCTTAAGAGACACAAACAAAGGTCTCCACCAAAATATGGCTGCTGGGCAGGAGAAAGAAGGGAATGAGGAAAAAGAGAGGGAGGTGTCCACAGGCAGGACCCACAAGGAAGACTTGGTCTCGTGGATGTGGCCTCATCAGCAGAGAGGCCCCTTGAAGCCAGTGCTCCTCCCAGCAGCCATGGGAGCCCTACTGCTGGGGAGGGCCAGTTTAAGGGTGTGTAAGCAAGGAGGGGAAAGGGGTGCCGCCATAAAGGACACACAGGAGACAGGCAGGTGCAGGAGGGAAAGGGCAGAAAGATGAAGGAGTGGCTAGAAGCCAAACAGGGAAGACTAGAAATGCCTTATCTAGGGATATATATATATATAATTATCTATATAATTTTTTATTTTACTTTAAGTTCTGGGACACATGTGCAGAACGTGCAGGTTTGTTACATAGGTACACATGTACCACGGTGGTTTGCTGCATCTATCAACTGGTCATCTAGGTTTTAGGCCCCATATGCATTAGGTATTGGGACAAATATATTTTTAAGATGGCCAAGAAAGGTAAACAATGTAGAAACAGCCGGATTTCTACCAGCTTTTCTTCCTTTCAGCATTTAAGGCTATTAGTTGATCAGAAACAATCTTAACTCAGGGCTGTTTGCCAAGGCAGGAAGGAGCACCCTGGCCACAGGAGGGCTGCTAAGAAGGGGAACAGAGCAAATTCAGTTAGCCTCTCCCGTACCAATCCTTAGTACCCTGTGGCCTCCTGTCCCATCCCATGACCACTGCTGGGAGACATAATCCCAACTGCACGGGTGAGAGGCTAGGCTCCCCTCTGTCAGAAGCCCCCAGAAAGGCATGAGGACAGCAAGCGTCAGTGACTAAAAAATGCTTCAGACACCAGGGACATCTATAATGGCAGAACCACCAGGAGAGATGTGGCTGCCCTGATACACAGTGGGAAGGAGAGCCTGACCAGGCTGATTCAGATCAGAAGGAAAAGCAGCCAGGCATGGGGCCAGTGCAGGCGCCAGAGGGAAAACCAACCTGGGCTCCACAAGGCAGCATTCCAGAGCATGCCCCCCACCACCTTCAGTTGAGGATTTGAAAGAAATGTTTCCCATTAATAAATGGCTGTCTTTGTTCACCAGGAGGGCAGTGAACTTAAAGAAACTGTTTCTCTAAGTCAGAGTGTACAGAAAAGCCCCAAAGCTTCAAAAGAGGTTTTGATAAATTCATGGCTGACCTTTCTGTAATGGGCAATTAGAGATGGGCAGATGCTGTGGGAGGACCCTCTCCTTTGAGGCCCAGGGCAGGAAGGACTACTGGGCTACCCCAGTGGTTCCTGTGCACCCAGGCAGCAGAGGCTACAGAGCAGTGGGTGCTGGGGCCAGGTCCAGTGTCCTAGAGCTCCTCTCTCAGGAATGGATATGAAAATCTAGAAAGTTTAGGCTTAGAAAAAAGATTCCAGTTTTTGCACAAGAAAACATGTCCTGGCCTGCCCAGCCTTCAAGTCAGTGGCCTCCTGCCTTTTTAATCATGTGCCTCTATCAATAAAACATGTTTCAGCATCTCCAACATGTGAATATTCATCTACCAATTATATAAATGCTTATTTTTTATAAAACCCACCTCCCCAAATGGAAAAGTTTTAAAAGATGGATAGACAATAAATGTAAATAGAAATTTCCATATGTTCTGCCTTGTCCCTCCCCTATCCCTCGACCCCTTGGCATATGTGTCCTAGTTGAGGCCACTGCTACGAAAATTCTTTTTTTTTTTTTTTTTTTTTTTTGAGACGGAGTCTCGCTCTGTCGCCCGGGCTGGAGTGCAGTGGCCGGATCTCAGCTCACCACAAGCTCCGCCTCCCGGGTTTACGCCATTCTCCTGCCTCAGCCTCCCGAGTAGCTGGGACTACAGGCGCCCGCCATCTCGCCCGGCTAGTTTTTTGTATTTTTTAGTAGAGACGGGGTTTCACCGTGTTCGCCAGGATGGTCTCAATCTTCTGACCTCGTGATCCACCCGTCTCGGCCTCCCAAAGTGCTGGGATTACAGGCTTGAGCCACCGCGCCCGGCCGAAAATTCTTAAACTCTCACTCTCCAGTCCTTAAAATAGTTTCTGTTGGTTTCCCAGACCAGATTCAGTCCTACCCTCCACCAGGCTCCATGGAAAGTGTACTTAGGTCAGTGACAGGGAGGCCCCCAGCCATCAAGGGCTGGCCTCATCAGCTTCCTGATTGCCCTATGGGCCAAAAAGAACTTGGAGTACTGACGGCAACAGCACAAGGGTAAGGATCTCCATAACACGCAGCCACAGCCACAGAAAGAGCCCAAGAAGATGGTATCATGGGCTCAAAGCCTCTAAGGTGCTGTCTGCTGGTTGGGTAGGTAAGGTACCACACCCAGGGTTCCTGGGCAGGGTGAGAGGTCATGCCACAGGCAAGAGCTCCCTTGAGGCTGACATCTTCTCTTCCTAACTTCCCAGCCCCTATAAGTTGTAGTCCCACTCTGATGGTAAGTTTTCAAGACCCTAAAGATTCCAGATAACCCAGAGAGCTAGGTCCTTGGTAGAGCTGGGGACAAAGCACCATGATGGCCCAGTGATGCTAGGTGTATACTGATGCCCTTGGGCAGACATGCACTCAACACCCCTGAGCAGACAAACCCATATGAAGGAACCATCAGTGTTATCAGGCACCTGCCACCTCCACTCATCCTTTCCACTCAGAAATGTCTGGCAGGTGGGACTCTTCCTGTGGCCAAACAACAAGGCTCAATTTGTTCCAGGCCAGCCTGTTTGGGCCAGAAGAGAACATGTTTAAGGCAGTGAGCTCTGACTGCTGTGCTGTTGCTGAGAGAAAGAATCCAGCATGAGACTGCAGGTGGGTCAGCAAGGGGAGAATGTGACAAGAGGGACTGGTAGGAACAAGACTTGCTGCCATTAAACATAGGCTAGAAGAAGCTGCCAGCATCAGAGGGGGAGACTACCAGAAGTCTGAGAGCAAAGGGAAGCCAGGGCATAACTGCCACAAGAGTAAACCTTGGAGACCTCATTCCCCAGCCCTGGGGCCTGAGTGGGTCTACTAGATTAAGAACATCTCTCAGAGCCGGGCGCGGTGGCTCAAGCCTGTAATCCCAGCACTTTGGGAGGCCGAGACGGGTGGATCACGAGGTCAGGAGATCGAGACCATCCTGGCTAACACGGTGAAACCCCGTCTCCACTAAAAAATACAAAAAACTAGCCGGGCGAGGTGGCGGGCGCCTGTAGTCCCAGCTACTCGGGAGGCTGAGGCAGGAGAATGGCGGGAACCCGGGAGGCGGAGCTTGCAGTGAGCCGAGATCTGGTCACTGCGCTCCAGCCTGGGTGACAGAGCAAGACTCCGTCTCAAAAAAAAAAAAAAAAGAACATCTCTCAGGCAAATTGATTTGCTTTTGGTTTTCTCTGGGACCAGCTAGTCTCCAGAATCCAGAGCAAGGATGGGAAATAAGGGTAACTTTCCTTTAACCCCAATGAATTGGTAGTGACTGCCTGGGAGGTAGGTTCAGGAAGGATTCACGGGAAAGATTGTTACCATCAATTAAGCACAAAGGTCATGGGCTTGTCATCCATGATGTAGAACAAAACCAAACCCTTAGACCTGCCTCAAGTGACATCCATATTCTTGTAGTGTCTCACTAAGAATTGCACCAGGCCCACCTCAGGCCAAATTCTAGAAAGAGACCAGTGGGTATACAGTAGTGGTTCATGTAGAGTCTACCTTTGATCTTCCCCTCAGTCCCATTTTCACCTCTATCCCATGGCTTTTCCAGAATAGCAAGAGATATATGTGGCCACGAGTCAGCTGAAGTGTCAAATGCCATGAGTTCAGTATAACTTTAAAGACTGAATGTTGGCCAGGCGCAGTGGCTCACGCCTGTAATCCCAGCACTTTGGGAGGCCAAGGCGGGTGGATCACGAGGTCAGGAGATCGAGACCATCCTGACTAACATGGTGAAACCCTGTCTCTACTAAAATTTCAAAAAATTAGCTGGACGTTGTGGCAGGTGCCTGTAGTCCCAGCTACTCAGGAGGCTGAGGCAGAAGAATGGTGTGAACCCGGGAGGCAGAGCTTGCAGTGAGCCAAGATCGCACCACTGCACTCCAGTCTGGGTGACAGAGCGAGATTCCATCTCAAAAAAAAAAAAAAAAAAAAGACTGAATGTCTCTTGCACCAAGGTGCCTGTAATAGGCACTGTGTGATTGATGGCTCATCTGAGGGCAAGTAAGTGGTGGTGAGGTTACTACTCCTTTAATCACAGCATCTCCATGTATGTCTTATAGAATTTATCTCTAGAAGTTTTTATTCATTCATTCATTTAAAAAGAACTCATAGAAACCACGTCTCCTGAGTTCTTGAATGTCTGAACACATCTTCATGACCTTTACACTTGAACTACAGCTGGGCATGGGGGCTCACGCCTGTAATCCCAGCACTTTGGGAGGCCAAGGCAGGCAATCACCTGAGGTCAGGAGTTTGAGATCAGCCTGGCCAACATGGAGAAAATCTGTCTCTACTAAAAATACAAAAAAAAAAAAGAAAGAAAAGAAAAGAAAGAAAGAAAAATTAGCCAGGCATGGTGGCACATACCTGTAGTCCCAGCTACTTGGGAGGTTGAGGCAGGAGAATCTCTTGAACCCAGGAGGTGGAGGTTGCAGTGAGCTGAGAATGCACCACTCCACTCCAGCCTGGGAAACAGAGCAAAAACTCTGTCCCAAATAATAATAATAATGAAAAAATAAACTTGAACACGTTGGCTGGATATAAATTCTGGGTTTACACTTTCTCTCCATGAGGACTTTGGAGATATAGCTAGCCCCTCTGTTTTCTATCATTGATTATAACTGTGGAGAGCTCTGGGTTTTATATATATATATATATATATATATAAACTTTTCCCCTCTGGATGCAATAGAACTATTTTTTTCTCTTTGGAATTCAGTGACACCACCAAGTCATGTTTTTGGGTTAAATATGTATATTTTTCCTAAAATTCAGTCTGGCCTTTCTTTTTTTCTTAGATGGAGTTTCACTCTTGTTGCCCAGTCTGGAGTGCAATGGCACTGTCTCTACTCACTGCAACCTCTGCCTCCCAGGTTCAAGAAATTCTCCTGCCTCAGTCTCCTGAATAGCTGGGATTATAGGCAAGCACCACAACACCCAGGTAGTTTTTTGTATTTTTAGTAGAGATGGGGTTTCTCCATGTTGGTCAGGCTCGTCTGAAACTCCCAACCTCAGGTAATCTGCCTGCCTTGGCCTCCCAAAGTGCTGGGATTACAGGCGTGAGCCACCATGCCCAGCCCCCAGCCTTTCAAACAAAAGATTTATGTGTTCTTTTATTTCAGGGGGAAAGTTTTCTTCTATTGTATCTTTGAATATTTTTGTGTTCCATTGGTTTTGTTCTCTTCTCCGGAGATACCAATTACACCTATTTTGAATTTCCTTTGTTTTTCTATTGTCTGAACTGCTGGCAACCCATAGTTTTCCCCTCACCTGCCACACTCTGCTCAATTCCTTGGGTAACTCCACCTCCCTAGTAACTCCTTGGCATCACACAGGGTTCAAAGATACTCCCTAAGCTTGTCTGCATATGTTGGCTTTGCTAACCGGTCCAATAGATTGTTATTTGTTTTGGTCCTCTGGACTCTGACAAGTATCCCCTCCTAAAATCCTCCATCCTGGACGGATTTTGATCCTGGACTTGAAAATCATTGTTTGGCCTGGTGCGGTGGCTCACGCCTGTAATCCCAGCACTTTGGGAGGCTGAGGCAGGCAGATCACAAGGTCAGGAGATCGAGACCATTCTGGCTAACACAGTGAAACCCCATCTCTACCAAAAATACAAAAAATTAGCCAAGCGTGGCAGCATGCGCCTGTAGTCCCAGCTACTTCGGAGGCTGAGGCAGGAGGATGGCGTGAACCTGGGAGGCGGAGCTTGCAGTGAGCCAAGAGCATGCCACTGCACTCCAGCCTGGGTGACAGAGCAAGACTGTCTCAAAAACAAAAAAACAAAACAAACAAACAAAAATCAATCTTTGTTTGTTGTATTTCAGGTTACAGGTGTTTGTTATTTTTGTTGAAGGTAGAGTTTTCTTTTCTGTTTCTTATTCTTCTTGCAGTTTTTGGAAGGAAAAAATGTCTTTTTTCCTACCTAGTCATCAGACTTGGGTAATAGCTCATCAGCAGGAAATTCCTAGGGGAGCTAGGACAGGTGGGAGCCCATGCTGGGAGCCAAGAGAAGGAGAGGAGGGAAGAGAAGGCAGGCAGGTGGCCAGGCCAGAGTCACCACCCAGAGCCAAGACCTGGGTCAGCAGCTCCTTGAGGAGCTCCCCCTATGATCTCCTAGACTCTCCAGATGACCCTGGCCTGGGACACCAGAAGAACCCAAGACATTGACACTTCTCTGAGAAGTCACAGTGCATTCCTGCACTAAGACCTTCCTGGCCTTTCCAGTCTACAGTGACTGGGGCACCTTTTTTTTTTTTTTTTTTTTTTTTTTTTAATTTTTTATTTATTTATTTATTTTTTTTTTTTTGAGACGGAGTCTCGCTCTGCCGCCCAGGCTGGAGTGCAGTGGCCGGATCTCAGCTCACTGCAAGCTCCGCCTCCCGGGTTCACTCCATTCTCCTGCCTCCGCCTCCGGAGTAGCTGGGACTACAGGCGCCCGCCACCGCGCCCGGCTAGTTTTTTGTATTTTTTTAGTAGAGACGGGGTTTCACCGTGTTAGCCAGGATGGTCTCGATCTCCTGACCTCGTGATCCGCCCGTCTCGGCCTCCCAAAGTGCTGGGATTACAGGCTTGAGCCACCGCGCCCGGCCGACTGGGGCACCTTTTAAGAGTGTTCTAAGGCCGGGCGCGGTGGCTCAAGCCTGTAATCCCAGCACTTTGGGAGGCCAAGACGGGCAGATCACGAGGTCAGGAGATCGAGACCATCCTGGCTAACACGGTGAAACCCCGTCTCTACTAAAAAATACAAAAATCTAGCCGGGCGCGGTGTTGGGCGCCTGTAGTCCCAGCTACTCGGGAGGCTGAGGCAGGAGAATGGCGTGAACCCGGGAGGCGGAGCTTGCAGTGAGCTGAGATCCGGCCACTGCACTCCAGCCTGGGCGGCAGGGCGAGACTCCGTCTCAAAAAAAAAAAAAAAAAAAAAAGAGTGTTCTAGGCCAACCAGCTATCTCCACATGTTCCCCTACTAGGCTCAGCTTTCTGAGGGAACGTCTAACTGGCCAGGTAAATTCTCAGCCACCTCACCACAGACTTCTAAGGAGCTTTGGCCCCAGTGCCAGCCCTCTTCACATTTCCTAACCCCATCTTCTGGGAGTACCATGGCTCTCAAGTATAGCCCAGGAGTTCTGATGCAGCCCAAGTCATGGAGGCTCCTGCTCCCCAGCCAGCCCCAGGCTCATAGACACTTGCATTAGGACCCCACATGACACAACTTTGGGTTGTATAGCATCACAGTGTTCTGACCCAGGTCAGCTCCTAAAGCTAGGAAGCTCAAATCAGGAGACTGAAGTCATTACATAAAGCTGAGCCAGCTTTTCCCAGGTTCCAGCTACTGCAAATCCTGCTACTGCAGCCTTTTACCAAGGGGACAATGCTGTGCTTGTCAGCTCTCTTCAAAACTTTGCTGCAATCTGGAAGTCAAGATAAACTAAGAGAAAACTGCAAGCCTTTGTGAGTAGGGAGGAAGCAAGCCACTTCCCATAGTCCTGCCCCCAACAGGGCAGAAGCCAGGACTCTGGCCCAGAAAGCTCAAGTTCCTGACCGGTCATCACACCCAATACTGATGACAGACTCAGCACTCAGCCTGCCCTTAGGGGCTGCCTGGACATATCTTTATCCCACAAAGATGGCTAAGGGTATACTTCACACTCAGCCCTGCTCTAGGCACAGGAAGAGAGATACAGGCCAACAATGCAGTTGGCAAGATCACCCAGTGTCTGCGTCACTTTGCAGACACTAAATGCATGCATGAATTCACTGAACATCCGCTGTGCTCAGGGGACTGGACTGGCCCCAGAAACATCCCAGTGTATGAGGCATCCCAGAGCCTCCTGTTTGAGACTTCCAGGGAAACCCTGCCTGGGACCCCTTAATACATTTCTCATGGGAAATCAGTGGAATTAAAAAATAATGCCTATTGTCTATTTTGTGGGAGAAACACCAAACTAATATCTATTCATCCTATGTTAAAAACCTCTCTGTCCAGAAATCAGGTCTGCTTTTTTTTTTTTTTTTTTTTTGAGACAAAATTTTGCTCTTGCTGCCCAGGCTGGAGTGCAGTGGTGTGATCTTGGCTCACTGCAACCTCCGCCTCCCAGGTTCAAGCAATTCTCCTGACTCAGCCTCCCGAGTAGCTGGGATTACAGCCCTCAGCCACCACGCCCAGCTAATTTTTTGTATTTTTAGTAGAGATGGAGTTTCGCCATGTTGGCCAAGCTGGTCTTGAACTCCTGATTTCAAGTGATCCACCCGCCTAGAAATAACAGGTAGTAAAATGAGAATGAAACCCTCTGAACTCTACCTTTGCCTTGCAACTTCAAATTTATTGCCATCAAAAGAATACAAAGCAAGTGTTACACACAAAAGCATGGGAACTTGAATGTGCATGTGTGTGTGTGGTGGGAGGGGTCTGTGGTCCGGGGGCTCCCAGAAGGAGAAATCAATGTGGGCTGGCAGAGTCCCAGAAAATCCTAGAGGAAGCCATGGGGAAGGGGGGTGGTTCCAGAGAAAAGTGGGCCATCTGGCTTTCCTCTACACACAGTGACCACAGAGTCCTTAGAGTTTGGCACAGGGCCTGGCCCAGAGCAGGGCTCAGTAAATGTTTGTGGACTGAATGGCCCATGGGCTCGGGTGATTGATCAGGAAAGCAGAGGCTCTGTGTGGTAGCAGTGGCTGACACACTGAGCATAGAACACAGAGGACCCACTGCAATAATCCCGGGTCCTGCAAGGGCATCCCAGGCCGATGATAGACAAGTCTGGGGGAGAAAAGACTCTGAAGCCTGGTACAGAGACATGAGAGTAGGCCCTGCTTAGGAGTCTCACTCAGACAGTCTGTTTGAAAAAGGCCTGGCTTTCCTATGGTAGCTGCCATGATCATAGTCACACGTGTGAAAGCTCGCACCAGTTATATTATGCTAAGTGCTCACTCTTCCCACCTAATCCCACCATATGCATGTCAGGCACAGCAGCATATCCGGGGTTACCACCCCACCCTGGACACACTTGTCCACAGCCTTCAAAGCACTCTACCATGTGGCTCCTCCTAACTAGGCAGTTTTTCCTCTTCTTGCACTGCCTTCAGCAGGGATTCCTGAGGCTCCTCATCTGACCCCCACCTCTACCAGCTCATGCTGTGTTCTCTTTCTACAAGGCAGTTTCCTTAAAAGCCAATTCAGGCCAGGCGTGCGGTGGCTCACACCTATAGTCCCAGCACTTTGGGAGGCTGAGGTGGGAGGATCCCTTGTGCCTAGGAGTTTGAGACCAACCTGGGCAACATAGGGAGATCCCATCTCTACAAAAAATAAAAAAATAAAAATAAATTACCCAGGCATGGTGGCATGTGCCTGTGGTTCCAGCTTCTTGAGAGGCTGAGACAAATGGATCCCTTGAGCCTAGGAGGTTGAGGTTGCAGTAAGCTATGATTGCACCACTGTGCTCTGCAATCCAACCTAGGTGACAGAGTAAGATTCTGTCTCAAAAAAAAAAAAAAAAAAGGCTGGGCGCGGTGGCTCACGCCTGTAATCCCAGCACTTTGGGAGGCCGAGACGGGCGGATCACGAGGTCAGGAGATCGAGACCATCCTGGCTAGCACAGTGAAACCCCGTCTCTACTAAAAAATACAAAAAAATTAGCCGGGCGAGGTGGCGGGCGCCTGTAGTCCCAGCTACTTGGGAGGCTGAGGCAGGAGAATGGCGTGAACCTGGGAGGCGGAGCTTGCAGTGAGCTGAGATCCGGCCACTGTACTCCAGCCTGGGCGACAGAGCGAGACTCCGTCTCAAAAAAAAAAAAAAAAAAAAAAAAAGTCAATTTAACCTTCAAAACCTGGTTTAAGTATCCTGCCCGCTATGGACCCTCACAAGATTCCTCAGTTCCCAGAAATCTGCTGTGCCTTCCTGCAGACTTTTCATGGCCTCATGAGGGAGGGCTCCTTGTGAGCTTGTGGGCTCCCTCTGGACTCCCTCTCTCCCCTCACCTGCACGCAGCATGAAGCTAAATGCCCAGACAGGGTTGGTGTTAAGGACGTATTGACCCATTGACTGTAATTCTTTTTTTTTTTTTTCAAGACAGAGTCTTGCTCTGTCACCCAGGCTAGAGTGCAGTAGCACGATCTCGGCTCACTGCAACCTCTGCCTCCCGGGTTCAAGCAATTCTCCTGCCTCAGCCTCCTGAGTAGCAGGGATTACAGGCACCCGCCACCACGCCTGGCTAATTTTTGTATTTTTAGTATAGATAGGGTTTCACCATGTTGGCCAGGCTGGTCTCAAACTCCTGACCTCGTGATCCACCCACCTCAGCCTCCCAAAGTGCTGGGATTATAGGCATGAGCCATCACGCCCAGCCTGAATACAGTTCTTTATAAGGCTTATGAAAGATGATGAGAATGATTAAAAAATGCCATCTCAAGACAGTAACTGAGACTCAAGATTCCAGCAGGAAAAACAACCCCTCTTCTAAATAATACCTACTGCAACATCAAAGGACATTTAAAAAGGAAAGCCATCCACCACTTTTCAGCCTTTGACATTACCATGTCCATGGTTCCACATGCCTATCAGCCTAGTTGCAGAAAAATGTGCATAGATGGTGGCTTGTTTTCCTTTCTTGCCAACTATGCAGTCTTTCCTCTGTGGTTTTCTTGTTTTTCACTTTTGAGGGGTCTAACTCAGAAGGAGAAATCTAATACCTATCTGTGGCACTTTGGTTCCTGCCTTTCCTTCTCTCTCAGCCTGTGAGAGTCAGGAGGGTGCTGGGGGTTCATTTCCAGATTCTCCCTGTGGACAATTCCCCTATTGGTCACTTGGGGAGATTGCCTCCTGCAGGCAGAGACCACCCAGTGAGAGGCTTCCTGCAGATGACCGCCGTCACTCCATACCTTCCTCCCATTCTTCCCTCCTGCCTCAGAGATTGATTCTCAGTCCCCCTCACTGTTCAGCCTGATGTGGGGTAACAGCCACAAAGGCCCGGCCTAAGGCCAAAACCTCCCATCCAAGGAGCCATCAATCCCTTTCAGGTGACTGGACCCACCCTTGACTAGAAGAGGCCCTCCCCCGGTAGACCACCAGGAGCTCCCTCCTCTACTCTCTTCCCCTTTCTAGGGCTCTGCGTCTGGGGAGCACAGATTCAGGGATGCCCATGTTCCTACCTGACATGTTTTCACACATTGAGACCATTAAATTCAGCTACTGTGGCCTAAATTCCATCAAGACAGATGCTCTCAAAAAGGAAATATCCGCCTGTTGATCTGAGAGTGGTGACTAAAACCTGAGAAAAAAGCATGATGAGCTACTGTGTGCACACGTAGTGTGTGCTCACACGTGAGTATGCACATGCACTGTGTGCATGTGTGTTAGAGCATGTGACAGCATATGTGATCACACTCTCCATGGCACGTAGCTAGCCACTGACTAGTGAGTAATATACTGCCAAGCAGTCCTGCTCCCAGAGAGAAGGGCAAGTCTCTGAGGGACTAGCCCAGCCCTGAGTCACCACACCCAGAATGCCTGGGCCAGATTGAGCCAACAGAGGGGCCAGGGCTACCCCAGCATGAGGAAATGCAGTGCCAAGTGCCCAGTAGGCACTGAGAAAAACATTAGCCTTGCCTTCCTCCCTTTCTTCCTTCCCTGGCTTGACAACAAGTGGAGTGGGCAGGAAGCCTGGATTCTTTTTTTTTTTTTTTTTTTTTGAGACGGAGTCTCGCTCTGTCACCCAGGCTGGAGTGCAGTGGCCGGATCTCAGCTCACTGCAAGCTCCGCCTCCCGGGTTCACGCCATTCTCCTGCCTCAGCCTCCCGAGTAGCTGGGACTACAGGCGCCCGCCACCTGGCCCGGCTAGTTTTTTGTATTTTTTAGTAGAGACGGGGTTTCACCGTGTTAACCAGGATGGTCTCGATCTCCTGACCTCGTGATCCGCCCGTCTCGGCCTCCCAAAGTGCTGGGATTACAGGCTTGAACCACCGCGCCCGGCCGAAGCCTGGATTCTTTTGCCAAAATCTTCAGGGTAGTGGGAAGTAATGAGGAGTCCAGGCAGCAGTGCTAAGGGAGAGATAATGGTAGAACTGTATGGCCTGTGTCTGACAAAAGAGGAGAGACCAGGGTCTGAGAGCGAAGCTCATGCAAAGGCCCCCTGGCCCAGATGATCAGGCAAGTGCACGGAGGTTCGCACAGCCCTGCTGAGGGAGTAAGAAGAATATTGCATACTGAGGCGCCCACCACCATGTCCGACTGATTTTTGTATTTTTAGTAGAGACAGGGTTTCACCATGTTGGCCAGGCTGGTCTCCAACTCCTGACCTCAGGTGATCCGCCCGCCTCGGCCTCCCAAAGTGCTGGGATTACAGGTGTGAGCCTATACGCGGCCTGCAAATAATATTTTGGCATGGCCAGGTTTTTACCTAGCAGAAGGTAAAGGGAATGTCTGGGGAAGGTGCTGGGGACTCAGGGCAGCTTGAGAGTTCCAGAGAACAGAGTGGGGTACCGGGGATGGAGGATGTGAATACAAATCCAAATACAAAAGGGGGAGGTGGAAGGGGTCAGGGCTCCAATGGTGGCCAGAGCAGCACAAGTGTGTGGCTTTACCACATGTCAGGTCCTCACTGGGAGCTTCACGGCCCCTGGCACTGGGCTGCACTGCAGATGCTGGCTACCTAGTAGTGAGCAAGGCAGACAAGGCCACTTATTTCATAGGACTCGTCTTATGGTGCAGGATACAAGCAAAGACCAAGAAGACAAATAGGTAAGTCCAATTCATTCAGAGTATGATAGGTGCTTAGAAGAACAATATGAATGAGAAAGAAGAGAAACTACCCTGGTGGGTCAGGGGGCACTTCTGAAAAGGGGACCCCTGAGCAGAGTCATGCAAATAAATAAATATAGATATAGATATAGATAGATATAGATTTTTTTTTTTTTAAACGGAGTTTCGCTCTTGTTGCCCAGGCTGGAGTGCAATGGCATGGTCTCCACTGCAACTTCTGCCTCCTGGGCTCAAGCGATTCTTCTGCCTCAGCCTCCCAAGTAGCTAGGATTACTGGCACCCACCACCATGTCTGCATGGCAAAAGCCTGCAAATATTAATATATTGGGAGAGGCCATGCCAAGGCCCTAGGAAGGGCATCCCAGAGGAAGAAATGACAGGGTCTTAGGCTTTGAGGCAGGGTTGTGGATTGCAGGTGGGGAGCAGCAAGCAGGCTAGTATGGCTGGAGGGGTATAGTCAGGGGAAATATGGGGAGAGGTGGGGTAGGGGATGTAGGTGTGGGAGGCCTGGAAAATGGGAGCAGACTGTGTTCCTGGACCCATTTGGAAACCTCAGCATCTTGTCCAGTGCTCAAATGTATGTCCCTCCTCCAGCTGTCCACCAGCCTGTTGCAGCACTCAAGAATCCATGCATCATTCACACTAGCCAAAAGGTGAAAGCAACCATGTCCACTGATAGATGAATGGGTAAAAAAAAATGTGGTATATACATGCAGTGGAGTATTATTCAACCCTAAAAAGGAAGGAAATTCTGATACATGCTACAATATGGAGGAACCTTCAAGAAATGATGATAAGTGAAATTTGCCAGTCACAAAAGGACAAATACTGTAGAATTCTACTTACACGAGGTATCTAGAATTGTCAAATTCATAGAGATAGAAACTAAAACAGTAGTTATCATAAGCTGGGGGAAAATGAGGAGTTACTACTATTCAATGGGTATAGAGTTTCTATTTGGGATGATGAAAAAGTTCTGGAGATGGATGGTGGTGATGGCTGCACAACAATGTGAATTTATCTAATATCACTGAATTGTACACTTAAAAATGGTTAAAATGACACATTTTGAGCTGGGCACAGTGGCACGTGCCTGTAGTCCCAGCTACTCAGGAGGCCGAGGCAAGAGGATCACCTGAGCCCAGGAGTTGAAGGCCAGCCTGGGTAACATAGTGAGATCCTATCTCTTTAGAAGAAAAAAAAAAAGGTACATTTTATGTGACGTGTATTTATATATTTTAACCACAATAAATAAAACAAAACAAGATAAAACAAAAGGAATGAAGTACTGATACATGCATACTACAATGCAGATGAACCTCAAAAACTTTAGGCTAAGTAAGAGAAAAGCCAGGTACAAAAGGATACCTATTTTATGATTCCATTTATATGAACTATCCAAAATAGATAAATCCATAGAGACAGAAAGCAGACTAGTGGTTAGAAGGGGAGGGGGAAATGGGGAGCAACTGTTTAATGAGTGTGGGTTTTTCTTTTAGGGTGACAAAAATGGTTTGGAACTAGATAGAGGTGATGGTTGCATAACATTGTGAATGTATTAAATACCACTGAATTGTTCACTTTAAATTGGTTAATTTTATGTGATGTGAATTTCAGAGAAAGAATTTACGTGTAAGATCAGAGAACACTTCTAATTGACTGCAGAGATCCTCACCTTGCTCCTACCATGAGGTAGGCTTCACCTAACACACCAACAAACCTGCAGACCTTCATCCTCTTTCTGACCCACAGGGTCTACTCAGCACTCCTCATACATGAGGACCCTCTTAGACAAAGCTCCAGTCATTTGCTCATTCAATAATCGTGGTATAATCTAACAGGTCTACACTGCCTAGGGTGGCAACCTCAGCAAGCAACTCCTAAGATACACCTTGAGAAGTCAGGAACCGAAGAAGGAATTGGGCAAGGCTGGTGGCATCTGCTCACCACCACTTCAACTGGCCCTACAGGAGGAACAGTTTACCTAGATCCCACAGTAGCCATGTAGCAACCACCAACAACCAGAGATGAGTGAGTTACAGAGGCAAGCACACTTCCTGTGACAGCTCAGAGACTGTCCCCAGGCCTAGTGCAGAGCAGGAAGGCAGCAGGGTGGGACCTGGGGCCCTCAAGTTCCCAGGCTGGTTGTCCTGGAGGGGCCAGCAGTGGAGGGGCATGACTTGAGGGGCCCAGCCCTGGCCACAGATGTGGAAGACCAGGCCCCAGCTGTCCAGTGAGAGGCAGGTATGGCCAAGTGGGTCAGGCTGATCTGCTGGCCAAGCATGAAGTGCCAGGAGCAACCCTGCAGGGAGCTGCGTGGGATGTCAGCATCTTCCATGCCATGCCCTGACTCACAGCACACCTCTCCCTTCACTCTGCTCATGAGCATGATCTGAAGAAGAGGCAGAGTGTGCAGAAGAGAGGAGGCCAGACTATGGGAGAAGATCAGGAAACTGGTTGTTTTTTAGCATGTGCCAGACATTTTACACCCATCAGTTAATCATCCTCCTAACAGCACTGCACTGGAGGTACAGACGAGGAAATCGAGATTTAAACAGAGGGTCAGGTGCGATGGCTCACACCTGTGATCCCAGCATTTTAGGAGGCCAAGGTGGATGGATCACTTGAGGTCAGAAGTTCAAGATCAGCCTGGCCAACATGGTGAAATCCCATCTCTACTAAAAATACAAAAATTAGCTGGGCATGGTGGTGTGAGCCTGTAATCCCAGCTATTTGTGAGGCTGAGGCAAGAGAATCACTTGAACCCAGGAGGCGGAGTTTGTAGTGAGCCCAGACAGCATCATTGCACTCCAGCCTGGGAGACAGAGTGAGACTCTGGCTCAAAAAAAGAAAACAAAAAGGATTTAAAGAGAGGATGTGACGCACATAAGGCAGAGCAAGGATTGGTACCTAGGTCTCTCCTTCCCCAAGCCGATGCTGTTTCCCTTGTATTGTTTCATACTCCCATGACCCTTCCTGACTCGAGGCACTGCCAGCTGCCCTGGGGCAGATTCAGTCAGAATGAGTTGTCCTGCTGCCCTAGGGACACAGAGGAGAGCATCAGGGCACAGCAGGTCAAGAGGACCTGAGGAAATCACCCTGCAATGGATGCTCCTCTTTCTGATCCAAGGGGCAAACTCAAGGGCACTCCAAGGAAAGAGCTGGCAGAGTTCAGTGGATGAGGAGCCCTTGGCTCCAGCCCCTAACCCAACTCATCCAAACACAGTAGGCTAATTAAAGGGGTCCCAAGTAGAGAGGCTCTCAGGAAACAGGGCCCACTTCCCCACATCTCTACTAGAGCAGGGCTTGTCGGACAGGCAGGGCCAGTGATGGTGAGCTCAGGGAACATCAAGTTCTCCTGCTTCTCTTATAGCTCAGTCATAGAACAGAACTGGGGACCACGCAAAAGCAACAGATGGAGTCCTCTCTATTTCAGCCAAATGCTGTGACTCATTTAAACAAATCCTACAGTTTTCAGAAATCTAATAACTACCTCCTATTGAAAAATAAAAGAATAAATACGACTGGGTGCGGTGGCTCACGCCTGTCATCCCAGCATTTTGGGAGGCTGAGGTGGGCAGATCACAAGGTCAGGAGATCGAGACCATCCTGGCTAACACGGTGAAACCCCGTCTCTACTAAAAATACAAAAAAATTAGCCGGGCATGGTGGCATGTGTCTGTAGTCCCAGCTACTTGGGAGGCTGAGACAGGAGGATGGCGTTAATCTGGGAGGCGGAGCTTGCAGTGAGCTGAGATCACGCCACTGCACTCCAGCCTGGGCGGCAGAGCGAGACAAAGAAAAAAAAAGAATAAATACTTCAGAAGCAAACCATGCTAGTGATATATATAAAAACTGGAAAACTGTTCTGGTGTCATTCTGAGACTGGATATAAACCAGGTTACACTCAGAATCAGCCTTCACTCTGAAAGCGACACCATGGAGCAGCTTCCGTAAGAACGATGGCCTCCAGAGGAATTAGCTCCTGGTCCTCCCATCCAAGCCTTGGGCTCTATTTGCCAGACTTGGCTTCACCCTTAACTTTTTGGCCAAGACACAGAGTCACAAGGTGGCACTGGAGGAAGGTGCTATACTCAGAAGACCAACCTCAAAGAAGCCATGCTCTTATTCAGGTCTCTCCAGGCTTCCAGCCACTGATACATCCCATGAAACCTTGGAAAGGAAGGCAGAGCTGAGCACATGTCATGCCCAGAAGTACAAGAACCTCCTTAACTCCTGCACAACCTTCAAGGGGAAGGTCTCATATGTGACATCCAGATGGCTCTAATGATTGCTACCTGCACTGCAAACCACCTCCTCTGTCCCTCCAGTTTTTCTGGCCGTATTTCTAAGCCACTAGCTGCCTTTCTCTGGAGCCCAGGACACTCCCTACTTGCCTTTCTCTTGGAGAACCAGCTCTCCTGTTTGCTGCCCTAGAGGAGTTTCTCTGAGAGAGTTGATATCTACCACTGGCTACTGACCATATCGCAGGAGCTAAGTATAAATAAATGGGGCTTCTTGCCCTGCCTTGACTAAACCTTGGGGATGGCTCCTCACCTACTCCTTCCTCATTCCTGGGGGGCCATTCTTCTGTCTCAGTCACCTCTGTCACTGGCTCCAAGACGAGGCCTCTGGGTTATGACTACAGCCTCCACTCATTCCCAGGGCTACAGGCTCCCCTCCTCCATGCACACCATACACAGTAGCCAGAAGAATTTCCCTAACAAACCTTAGCAATCTTAAGGGTTCCTCTGCTGCCTTTATTTATTTATTTATTTTTTAGAGATGGGGCCTTGCTCTGCCACCCAGGCTGGAGTGCAGTGATGTGATCACAGCTCACTGGAGCCTCAACCTCCCCAGCTCAAGCAATCCTCCTGTCTCAGCTTACAGAGTAGCTAAGATTACAGGCATGCTTTACTACAACCAGGCAATTTTTTTATTTTTATTTTTACCTTTGTGAAGACAGGGTCTTACTGTGTTGCCTGTGCCAGTCCCAAAATCCTGTGCTCCAGCCAAAGAGTTTTGCTTGAGCACAGGATCCTTCCACCTCAGCCTCCCAAAGTGTTAGCCTCCCAAAGCCACCGCACCTGGTCCTCTGCCACCTTTAGACTCAAGTCTAAATGCTTTAGCCTGACATTCCAAGCCCTTGGCTTCTGATCTTACCACCCTACTCAATCTCATGTATGGAGATCCCTTAGCCCAGCCCTCCTTTCCAGTCAGGCTGGCCTCCTCACAGCCCCTGCACACTGCACAGATAATTATCCTTTCACTGACTTCCTTACCTGGACCCCCATTCCCTAAACACTCCCCCATTCCCCTGCCAACATCCCAGCCCTAGGCCCAGGCTCAAGGCCTGGTTCTTCAAGGCCTGGGCTCAGGCTGCCAATTCAGGATCTGCCTCTGAGCTCCTCTGTCTCCTCCTCCAGTACTGACACAGCTGTTGTCGTGGGAATCATCGACCCACCATTTCATTCCCAATTCATACATTACACAGCAAATTACTTGATGATGAGCTTGCCTCTCACTGAGGTTTGCTCGCCACTCACTGAGGTTTCTTCTGGCTCCTTGAATACAAAGGGCCTATCCCTGTGCAGGCCCCGGCAGCAGGCCAGGGCCTAAGCACAGAGCAGGCCTTCCTCGTTGCTTATATGGGGAAGCAAATTCAAGGTGTTTTGCTTCTTTTTACTCCACTGGACAAATCCTTAACGACAGAGTCCATGTTACCCACCCAGGAAGATTCCTAGGGCCATGCATGGAGTAAATAAGAATTGATAAGGAAGAACAACATTTGGCTTTATGCTGAGGAGTTACAGAATATTTTAAAATAACTTAGGAAAGGACTTCTAGAATGGTGGAGAGAAGAGGCTGGTAAACAATTTCTCCAACAAAACAACTTAAGTGGAGAAAATTATAACGAACAATCATTTAAAGTCTCTGCTAACTGTCCTAAGGGCATACAGCAAATGGAAAAATATTCAATCGAGAAAGTCTACTAAATCTTGGTAAGAACAGTGAGAGTCTGTGGTGTTTGGACTACAACTCATTCCCTCCCCCATCCCTAGCTCTGTCTTATGAAAATGCTATTCCAGATGCTCTACCCCCAGCAGGTATGGCCAAGAAGATGGGGCTCCCTTTCCTCCCAACTTCCAGTTTAAGACTACAATTTCACCCCAAGAGAGGCAGACCTCCAGGTTTCTCAACACCCACCCCCAAAAAGGTTCACATTGCTGAAGCTGTATTCCAGGGAAAGATATATCCAAGAAGATACCGCTTAGGATCACTGTCAACCCCAGGGATTAGGAAGGCTGTGGACATGCACTAGGCCGCATTCACTCATGAGCAATCAGAGCAGGATGTAAGGCAGATTTGAAAACATTCCCCAAGCAACAAATGTCTCTATCAATAAAAGGAGGAAGCCTCACTGGTACGAAGGACCTCAGCACAACCTCTGACCAAACACTGATGGAGCAATAAAGCTACTCAGACCCAGGGGCAAACAGGCTTAAAAGCAAAATTACACACATCCCTAGTTGCCTGGAAGACTCTATACATACCCAAGGCTCCAACCTCTCAGAAGCAATCAAAATCCAACCTGCTAGTTTCTGGCTGACTGTGGGGCAAAACGTAAACTCCTTGAACTGTGATAGCCGCCTCCAAAACATGTGTATATCCAATGTATTAAATATTAAAAAAAAAGAAATAAATATGTAGTTTTATTTCTTCCTTTCTAATATATATGCCTTTTATTTCTTTTTCTTATTGTATTTGCCTTATTGCAATGACTAGAACTTCCATTACTATGTTGAATAACAATAGTGAGAGTATATCTTTGCTTTGTACACAGTTTTACGGGGAAAGCATTCAGTTTTTCACCATTAAGTTAATGGATGTTGCCAGGCACAGTGGCTCATGCCTATAGTCCCAGCACTTTGGGAGGCCGAGGTGAGTGGATCCCTCTGGCCTGGGCAAAATAGCAAGACCCTCTCTAGAATTTACAAAAAGGCCAGGCATGGTGCCTTACTCCTATAATCCCAGCACTTTGGGAGGCCAAGACAGGAGGACTGCTTGAGGTCAAAAGTTCAAGGGTAAAAATCTGACTGGTCAAAGAGGCTTAAGCACAAGAGTTCATCAATTGTTGACCTTTGATCTCTGACCCAGGGGTGACCCCTAGGATAAAAAATTAAAACAAGAAAAAAATCTGATATCAGAAATTGCACACTTCAGGGAAAACAGACTCCATAGAGTCAGTTTAGCCACGTCACTAAACAAATGACCAAGCAAACAATAGCAACAATATCAAACCCTGAAAGAGGGCAGATTCAATAACAAGTTGTACAATATATTACCTAAAATGTCCAGTTTTCAACAAAAAACTATGAGACATGCAAAGCAACAGGAAAATGTAACCCATTCATACACAGAAAATGAATTAAGCAATATAAACTGTTTTTGAGTCTATATGTTGAACTTAGCAAAGACTTCAAAGCAACAATTACAAATATGTTCAAAGAACCAAAGAAAACCACATCTAAAAGAATTAAAGGAAGCTATGATGTCAAAGTCTTATCAGATAAAGATTATCAATAAAGAGAAATTATAAAAATAAACTAGAAATTATGGTGTTGAAAAGTACAATAATGAACCAAGTGCAGTGGCTCATGTCTGTAATCTCAGCACTTTGAGAGGCCAAGGCAAGAGGATCACTTGAGGCCAGAAGTTCAAGACCAGCCTGGGCAACATAGTGAGACCCTGTCTCTACAAAAAAATTTTAAAATTTGCTAGGCATGGTGGGGCACACCTGTAGTCCCAGCTACTGGGGGTTGGGGAGAAGGGGCTGACGTGGGAGAATTGCTTGAGCCTGGGAAGTCGACGCTGTAGTAAGATGTGAATATGCCACTTCACTCTAGCCCAGGTGACAGAGCAAGACCCTATCTCTAAAAAAAGAAAAGAAAAGTACATTAATGGAAACGAAAAAAAAAAAAAAATCCTACATTTGAGCTGGCAGGAGAAAGAGACAGTGAACTCAAATATAGATCAGTAAGGTTGGGCAATCTGAAGAACAGAGAGAAAAAAGAATAAAGAAAAATGAACAGAGCCTCAAATAAATGTGGGACACCGTTAAGTGTATCAACATATGGGAACACAAGGATAAGACATAAAGGAACATAAAAAATGTTCGAAGAAATAATGTCTGAAAAGTTCCCAAATTTGATGAAAACATTAATCTAAACATTTAAGAAGC
Organism: Macaca nemestrina; assembly: GCF_043159975.1. NCBI lineage: Eukaryota > Metazoa > Chordata > Mammalia > Primates > Cercopithecidae > Macaca > Macaca nemestrina. Next base: position 113,097,883 of record NC_092126.1, on the reverse strand, counting down.
TCAACTGACAATCAAGAGTTTAACATCCAGCAAAACTATCTTTCAAAAATGAAAGCAAATGGTTTAACTTTTGAAAATCCATTATTGTAAACCACCACATCAACAATACAAGGAAAAAAATCTAATAATATCATCAATTGACACAGAAAAAGTATTTGACAAAAGCTAACACCCACTCATGACTTTAAAAAAAAAAAAAGTTTCGGCAAACCAGTTGCAGTGGTGCAGTCCCAGCTGTAGTCCCAGCTACTTGGGAGGCTGAGACAGCATGATCACTTGATATTAGAAGTTCAAGGCTGTAGTGTGGTATGATCACATCTGTGACTAGGATTGCACTCCAGCCTGAGCAAAAGAGCGAGACCCTCTCTAGAGTTTACAAAAGGGCCAGGCATGGTGCCTCACGCCTGTAATCCCAGCACTTTGGGAGGCCAAGCTGGGAGGATTGCTTGGGGCCAAAAGTTCAAGGCAACACAGTGAGACCTCATCTCTACAAAAAAATTAAAATTACAAACATTGTTTTTAATTTTAAAAAGTCTCATCAAGTAGGAATAACAGGGAATTATTGCAACTTCATAAAGAGCACATACAAAAAAACCAGAGCCACCATTATACTTTTTTTTTTTTTTTTTTGAGACTGAGTCTTGCTCTGTCACCCAGGCTGGAGTACAGTGGTGCAGTCTCGGCTCACTGCAAGCTCTGCCTCCCAGGTTCACGCCATTCTCCTGCCTCAGCCTCCCCAGGAGCTGGGACTACAGGTGCCTGCCAACATGCCCGACTACCTTTTTTATTTTTAGTAGAGATGGGGTTTCACCATGTTAGCCAGGATGGTCTCAGTCTCCTGACCTCGTGATCCACCCACCTCAGCCTCCCAAAGTGCTGGGATTACAGGCATGAGCCATCACACCTGGCCACCACCATTATACTTAATGGTGAAAAACAGAATGCTTTCCCCATAAAACTGTGTACGATGCAAAGATACACTCTCACTATTGTTATTCAACATAGTAATGGAAGTTCTAGTCACTGCAATAAGGCAAATAAAATAAGTAGAAGAAATAAAAGGCATATAGATTAGAAAGGAAGAAATAAAACTACATATTTCTTCCTATTTTTAATATTTAAACACAACCAGTTGGAAAAACTATATATTTGCAGATGACATAATTGTCTATGTAGAACATCCTAAAGAATCCACCAGGCCAGGTGAGGTGGCTCACGCCTATAATCCCAGCACTTTGGGAGGCTGAGGTGGGCAGATCATGAGGTCAGGAGATCAAGACCATCCTAGCTAACAAGGTGAAACTCCGTCTCTATTAAAAACACAAAAATTAGCCAGGCGTGGTGGCAGGTGCCTGTAGTTCCAGGTACTGGGGAGGCTGAGGCAGGAGAATGGCGTGAACCCAGGAGGCGGAGCTTGCTGTGAGCTGAGATCACACCACTGTACTTCAGCCTGGGCGACAGACCGAGACTCTGTCTCAAGAAAAAAAAAAAAAGAAAAAAAAAAATCTACCAAAAAAAACAATGTAAAATTATTTTTTTTTTTTTTTTTTTTTTTTCTTTTTTTTTGAGACGGAGTCTCGCTCTGTCGCCCAGGCTGGAGTGCAGTGGCGCAATCTCGGCTCACTGCAAGCTCCGCCTCCTGGGTTTACGCCATTCTCCTGCCTCAGCCTCCTGAGTAGCTGGGACTACAGGCGCCCGCCACCTCGCCCGGCTAATTTTTTATATTTTTAGTAGAGACTGGGTTTCACCGTGGTCTCGATCTCCTGACCTTGTGATCCGCCCGCCTCGGCCTCCCAAAGTGCTGGGATTACAGGCGTGAGCCACCGCGCCCGGCCTAACAATGTAAAATTATTAAGCCAGTTCAGCAAGGTTGCAGGATACAAAATACACACATAAAAATCAATGACATATCTATATACTAACAATGAAGGTGAAGAAATCAAAATAAAAATACAACACCACTTACAATAATTCCAAATAAAATGAAATACGAATATACTTAAAAAACATTTACAGGGGCTGGGTGTGGTGGCTCATGCCTGTAATCCCAGCATTTTGGGAGGCCAAAGTGGGAGGATGCCTTGAGCCCAGGAGTTCAAGGCTGCAGTGAGCTATGATTACGCCACTGCACTCTAGCCTGAACAACAAAGCAAAACATTGTCTCTCAAAAAAAAAAAAAAAAAATTTGTGGCCAGGGTGCTCACGCCTGTAATCCCAGCACTTTGGGAGGCCAAGGCACGTGGATCACAAGGTCAGGAGATCAAGACCACCCTGGCCAACACGGTGAAACCCTATCTCTACTAAAATACAAAAAATTAGCCACGGGTGGTGGTGCACACCTGTGGTCCTAGCTACTTGGGATGCTGAGCCAGGGGAATCACTTGAACCTGGGAGACAGAGATGACAGTGAGCTGAGACTGTGCCACTACACTCCAGCCTGGTGACAGAGCAAGACTCTAAACACACACAAAAAAATTGTAGGATCTGTATGCTAAAAATTATAAAATGCTGATGAAAGAAATTTTTTAAAAACCTAAATAAATGGGAAGATATACTATGTTCATGGACTGAACATAGTGTAGAAAAGAGTTCATTCTGCCGGGCACAGTGGCTCACGTCTGTAATCCCAGCACTTTGGGAGGCCGAGGCGGGCAGATCATGAGGTCAGGAGATCAAGACCATCCTGGCTAACACAGTGAAACCCCATCTCTACTAAAAATACAAAAAATTAGCCGGGCGTGGTGGCGGGCACCTGTGGTCCCAGCTACTTGGGAGGCTGAGGCAGGAGAATGGTGTGAACCCAGGAGGCGGAGCTTGCAGTGAGCCGAGATTGCACCACTGCACTCCAGCCTGGGCGACAGAGCAAGACTTCGTCTCAAAAAAAAAAAAAAAAAACAAAGAAAAGAGTTCATTCTTCCCAAATTAATCCATAAATTTAATTCAAGTCCTATCAAAATCTCCATAGTATTTTTTATAGACATAGACAAACTCATACTGAAATTTACATAGAAAGGCATGGACCCTGGAATACTAAAATAATCTTGTCAAAAAAGAATAAAGTGGGAGAAATTATTCTACCCAATTTAAGATTTCCTGTGTAGTTACAGTAATAAAAACAGTATATGATTGGTGGAAGGATAAACACATAAATCAATAGAGGATTTAGAATAGAGAATTCAGAAATAGATCCACACAGATATACTCAACTGATTTTTTATAAAGCTGCAAAAACAACTCAATGGAGGAAAGATAGCCTTTTCAACAAATGGTGCTAGAACAATGGGATATCCATATTTGTTTTTAAAAATAAATTTTGGCCTAAGCCTGAAACCTTATATAAGAATTAACTAACAATGGCGAATAGATTTAAATGTCAGGAAAAGTTTCAGGATCTACAACTAGACAAAGAGTTCTTAGACTTGATACTGAAAGCATAAGCCATTACAGGAAAGACTGACAAATTAGATCTCATCAAATTTAAAAGGTTTTGCTTTGTTAAAGCCCATGTGAAGAGAATGAAAAGAAAAGCTACGGACTGGGAGAATGTATGTGAAACTACATATCTAATTTTTAAAAACTAATATCAAGAATATATAAAGAACTCTCAAAACTCAACAGAAGAAAAAAATTTAGAAAACAGCAAAAACATGAACAGGAATACTGAAGAGGATATATACATGGCAAAAAGAGTATGAAAAGATGTTCAACATCATTAGCCATTAGGGAAATACAAATTAAAACCACAACAAGATTCACTACAGACCTATAATGATAACTAAAATGAAAAACAACCAAATACTTACAAAGATGCAGAGAGACCGAATCACTCTTACGTTGCTGGTGGAAATGTAAGTGACACAATCAACCTGGAAAAGTTTGGCAATTTCTTTAAAAATTAAGCATGCGACTACCAAATGACCCAGTGATTTTATTCCTGGACATTTATACCAGAAAAATGAAGACTTACGTGTGCACAAAAATCTGTGCATCAATGTTCATAAAAGGTTTACTTGTAATAGACCAACACTGGAGTCAGCCCAGATGACCTTCAACAGTGAATGGCTGAACAAACTGTGATACATACATACCATGAAATACTACTCAGCAATAAAATGGAATGAACTATTGACAGATACAAGTGGATGAATCTCTAGGGAATTATACTGAGTGAAAAAAGCCAGCCCCAAAAGGTTACATATTGTATTATTCCACTTTAACTACATGTTTGAAATGACACATTTTATTTTAATGGAGGACAGATTTGTGGTTGCCAGGGATTAGGGATGGGGTAGAAGGGTTGGGCAAAAGGAGGTGAATGTAGTTGTAAAAAGAAAACACAGGCCGGGCGCGGTGGCTCAAGCCTGTAATCCCAGCACTTTGGGAGGCCGAGGCGGGTGGATCACGAGGTCAGGAGATCGAGACTATCCTGGCTAACATGGTGAAACCCCGTCTCTACTAAAAATACAAAAAACTAGCCGGGCGTGGTGGCGGGCGCCTGTAGTCTCAGCTACTTGGGAGGCTGAGGCGGGAGAATGGCGTGAACCCGGGAGGCGGAGCTTGCAGTGAGCCGAGATCTGGCCACTGCACTCCAGCCTGGGAGACACAGCGAGACTCCGTCTCAAAAAAAAAAAAAAAAAAAAGAAAAAGAAAACACAAAGGATCCTTGTGCTTAAAACTGCTCAGTATCTTGACTGTGGTCATAGATACACAAACCTACACAAGTGATAAAATTGTATACAACTTAAGCACACACAAATAAGTACAAGTTAAACTAGAAAAATCTGAGTAAGATTGGTGGATTTTATGAATATGGGTTATAAATACCGCACCATTTTGCTAAACATTACCACTAAGAAAAATTGGGCAAAATGTAAAAAGAATCTCTCTGTATTATTTCTTAGAGCTGCATGTGAAACTCAACTTTTAAAAAATTGAGAAATAATTGGTAGGGAAGGTGGCTCACAGCTGTAATCCCAGCAGTTTGGAGCCTGAGGCGGGTGGATCACCTGAGGTCAGAAGTGCGAGACTAGCCTGGTCAACATGGCAAAACCCCGTCTCTACTAAAAATACAAAAATTAGCCAGGCGTGGTGGTGCATGCCTGTAATCCCAGATACTCGGGAGGCTGAGGCAAGAGAATCGCTTGAACCCGGGAGGCACCCGGCCTAGTGTAACATTTTAGTTATATATTTTTAAATTACGTGGCCCGGCGCGGTGGCTCACGCCTGTAATCCCAGCACTTTGGGAGGCCGAGGAGGGTGGATCACAAGGTCAGGAGATCAAGACCATCCTGGCTAACACGGTGAAACCCCGTCTCTACTAAAAAATACAAAAAAAACTAGCCGGGCGAAGTGGCGGGCGCCTGTAGTCCCAGCTACTTGGGAGGCTGAGGCAGGAGAATGGCGTAAACTCGGGAGGTGGAGCTTGCAGTGAGCCGAGATCCGGCCACTGTGCTCCAGCCTGGGAGACAGAGCGAGACTCCGTCTCAAAAAAAAAAAAAATGTTACACTAGAAAATGCCCACTTAATAAAAAAAGAAAGTAGTAAATTACAGTGGAAGAGATAGATAAAAAAGCATGAGACAAATAATAAAAAAGCAAAATGCCAGATATAAATCCAACCATATCAATAATGTTAATTAAATGAAAATGGATTAAATAATCTAATCTAAAGGCAGAGATTATCAGATTTGATTTTTTTTTAAAGAATCCAACAAAATGCTATCTAAAGGAGATATTTTAGATTCAAAGAAACAAATAGGTTGAAATTTTTTTTAATGGGCAAAGATTATCATGCAAACAGCAACCACAGAGCGCTGTAATGGCTATACTAATACCAGACTAAATAGACTTTACAACACAAAACAAATGTCATTGAAAATGAAGATTTGGCCGGGCGTGGTGGCTCACGCCTATAATCCCAGCACTTTGGGAGGCCAAAGTGGGTGGATCACGAGGTCAGGAGATCGAGATCATCCTGGCTAATATGGTGAAACCCTGTCTCTAAAATACTAAAAATACGAAAAAAAAAAAAATTAGCCAGGCGTAGTGGTGGGCGCCTGTAGTCCCAGCTACTCAGGAGGCTGAGGCAGGAGAATGGCGTGAACAAGGGTGGCAGAGCTTGCAGTGAGTCGAGATCACACCACTGTACTCCAGCCTGGGTGACAGTGCAAGATTCCATCTCAAATAAATAAATAAATAAATAGGATTGCAAGAGAATACTATGAACAACCATAAGTCCTTAGGCAATTTAGATGAAATTGACAAATTCCAAGAAAGATGCAAACTATCAAAACTGACTCAGGAAGAAACGAAAAATTGGAATAGACCTATAACACATAAATAAACTGAACAAGTAATTTTAGAACTTCCCATAAAGAAAAGCTTATGCTCAGTTGTCTTCACTGGTGCATTCCACTAGCCATTGAAAAAGAATTTATTTTTAAAAATTTTTATTTTATAATAGACAGGGTCTTGCTCTGTCATCCAGGCTGGAGTGCAGTGACAGGATCATAGTTCACTGCAGCCTCGAACTCCTGAGTTCAAGTGATCCTCCCACCTCAGCCTCCCACAGTGCTGGGATTAGAAGCATGAGCCACTGTGCCCAGCCAAAAATAAATTAATATCAACAAAGATACTACAAGAAAACTACAGGTCAGTTTTCCTTATGAATAGAGATGCACACATCCTTAAGAAAATACTAGCACACTGAGTTCAGCAGCATATTAGAAGGATTATACATCCTTCTATTGGGCTTTGTTTCTGGAATGCAAGGTTGATTGAACTTTCAAAAATCAATCAATGTTCCGGGCACAGTGGCTCACACCTGTAATCCCAGCACTTTGGGAGGCAGAGGTGGGCAAATCACTTGAGGCCAGGAGTTTGAGAATAGCCTGGCCAACACAGTGAAACCCCGTCTCTACTAAAAATACAAAAATTAGCCAGGCGTAATGGCGCACACCTGTAATCCAGCTACTCTGGAGGCTGAAGCAGGAGAATCTCCTGAACCTGGGAGGCAGAGGCTGCAGTGAGCCAAGATTGTGCCACTGTACTCCAGCCTGGGGAACAGAGCAAGACCCTGTCTCAAAAATAAATAAATAAATAAATAAATAAATAAATAAATAAATAAATGTAATACCCCATATTAATAGAATGAAGGGAATGAAAGGAAGAAACCGTATGTTTATCTCAATTGATGCAGAAAAAGTATTTGACAAAAGTCAATACGCATTCATGATTCAAAAGACTTAAGCTAGAAATAGAAGGGAACTTTCTCAATATGATAAGGGGTATTTATGAAAAGTTCACAGCTAACACAATACTCAATAGTGAAAAACTAGAAGCTTTCCCTCTACAATCATAAACAAGACAACAATGTGCAAGGATGTTTTACCATTTCTATCTAACATAGTACTGGAAGTCCTAGTCAGAGCTATTGGGCAAGAAAAAAAAAAAAAGACATCCAAATTGGAAAGGAAGAAGTAAAATTACCTCTACCTGCAGACCACATGATCTTACATGTAGATAACCCTAAACAGGCCACAGAAAAAGTTTGAACTAATAAACAGCTTTAGCAAAGTTGAAGGATACAAAATCAACACACAAAAGTCAGTTTCATTTCAGCTGGGCCTGCAGTTCCAGTTCCTCAGCAGGCTGAAGCAAAAGGATTGCTTGAGCCCAGAAATTTGAGCCTGTAGTGTGTTATGGCTGCAAATGTAAATAGCCACTGAACTCCAGCCTGGGCAACACAGCAAGACCCTGTCTTGAAAAAAAAAAAAAAGGCAAAGGACTTGAATAGACATTTCTCCAAAGACTTACAAATGGCCAGTAAGCCATTGATTAGAAAAATGCAAATCAAAACTACAATAAGATACTACTTCATACTCTTTAGGCTATTACTAAAAACAAACAAAATAAACAGAAAATAACAAGTGTTGACAAGGATGTGGAAAAATTGGAACCCTCATACAATGATGGTGGAAATGTAAAATGGTACAGCAGCTACAGAAAAATTTTTGGCAGCTCCTCGAAAAGCTAAACATAAAATTACCATATGATCCAGCAATTCCACTCTTAGGTTTATATCCAGAGGAAGTAAAACCAGGGACTTGAACAGATACTTGAATGCCAATGTTTATTACACCATTATTCACAATATAGTAGCCCCCACTTATCCTCAGGGGACATGTTCCAAGACCCCCAGTAGATGCCTATATGCACAAAGTTGTTTTTTTTGTTTTGTTTTGTTTTGAAACAAAATCTCGCTCTCTCTTCAGGCTAGAGTGCAGTGGCGCGATCTCGGCTCACTGCAACCTCTGCCTCCTGGGTTCAAGCAATTCTCCTGCCTCAGCCTCCCAAGTAGCTGGGATTACAGGTGCGTGCCACCATGCCCAGCTAATTTCTGTATTTTTAGTAGAGACAGGGTTTCACCATGTTGGCTAGGATGGTCTTGATCTCCTGACCTTGTGATCCGCCCACCTCGGCCTCCCAAAGTGCTGGGATTACAGGCATAAGCCACCATGACCGGCCTTGTTTTTTCCTACATATACAAACCTATGATGAAGTTTAATGTATAAATTAGGCATAATAAGAGATTCACAATAGGCCGGGCGCGGTGGCTCAAGCCTGTAATCCCAGCACTTTGGGAGGCCGAGGCGGGCGGATCACAAGGTCAGGAGATCGAGACCACAGTGAAACCCCGTCTCTACTAAAAATACAAAAAATTAGCCGGGCGCGGTGGCGGGCGCCTGTAGTCCCAGCTACTCAGGAGGCTGAGGCAGGAGAATGGCGGGAACCCGGGAGGCGGAGCTTGCAGTGAGCCGAGATCACGCCACTGCACTCCAGCCTGGGCAACAGCGTGAGACTCCGTCTCAAAAAAAAAAAAAAAAAAAAAAAAGAGATTCACAATAACTAATAATAAAATAGAAGTTACAATAATATACTGTAATAAATGCTATATGAAAGTGTTCTGTCTCTCAAAATATCTGATTGTACCATACCATGGGTAACTAAAACCACAGAAAGCAAGACTGCAGATAAGGGGGGACTACTGGAGTCAAAAAGTAGAAACAACCCAAGTGTCCATCAATAACTGAATAGATAGGCTGGGCACAATGGTTCATGCCTGTAATTTCAGCACTTTAGGAGGCTGAGGTGAGCAGATCACTTGAGGTCAGGAGTTCAAGACCAGCCTGGCCAACATGGTGAAACCCAGTCTTTACTACTAAAAATACAAAAATTAGCCTGGCATGGTAGCACACGCCTATAGTCCCAGCTACTTGGGAGTCTGAAGCATGAGAATCATTTGAGCCCGGGCGGCAGAGGTTGCAGTGAGCCAAGATTACACCACTGCACTCCAGCCTGAGTGACAAGAGTGAAACTCTGTCTTAAAAAGGAAAAAAAAAAAAAGGTGGCCGGGCGCGGTGGCTCAAGCCTGTAATCCCAGCACTTTGGGAGGCCAAGACGGGTGGATCACGAGGTCAGGAGATCGAGACCATCCTGGCGAACACGGTGAAACCCCGTCTCTACTAAAAAAATACAAAAAAATAGCCGGGCGAGGTGGTGGGCGCCTGTAGTCCCAGCTACTCGGGAGGCTGAGGCAGGAGAATGGCGTGAACCCGGGAGGCGGAGCTTGCAGTGAGCTGAGATCCGGCCACTGCACTCCAGCCTGGGCGACAGAGCGAGACTCCGTCTCACAAAAAAAAAAAAAAAAAAAAAAAAAGGTAACAGGTGCTGAAGAAAGGGGTGAATGGGGAGATACTGGTTAATGGTCAGAGTTTGCGGTGAAGAAAAGTTTTAGAAATAGACAGTGGTGATGGTTGCACAACATCATGAATATGCAGTAATTAATGCCACTAAATTGTACACTTAAAATGGTTAAAATGGCAAATTTATGATATTTATATTTTATCACCATTTTAAAAAGATTAATAATGTGACCAGGCACAGTGGCTCATGCCTGTAAATCCCAGCACTTTGGGAGGCAGAGGCAGGAGGATTGCTTGAGTCTAGTAGCTCGAGATCAGCCTGGACCTATATCTTATCTCTTCAAAATAAAAAATAATTAGCCAAGCATGGTGGTGCATGCCTGTAGTTCCTTTGGGAGGCTGAGATGGGAGGACTGCTTGAGCCCAGGAGGCTGAGGCTGCAGTGAGTCGTGATCACACTACTGCATTCCAGCCTGGGCAACACAGCAAGATCCTGTCTCAAAAAAAAATTTATAATGTAATATATAATAAACCACTGAATTATACTCTTTAAATGGGTAAATTTTCTGGCATATTAATTATATCTCAATAAAACTGTCTTAAGAAGATTTCATATTAATCTTTCACAAACTCTTCCAAAAAATAGAACAGGATAAAACACTTCTCAATTCATTCCATGAGGCCACAATTACCCTGATATCAAAACCACACTTAAGTTGGATGTGGTGGCATGCGCCTGTAGTCCCAGCTACTCAGGAGGATAAGATAGGAGGATCACTTGAGCCCAGGAGTTTGAATTTAGCCTCAGAAACATAATGAGACCCTGTATCTAAATAAAATGAAATAAACAAAATAAAATAATTAAATTAAATTTGTAAAAAAAAGACATAAACATCACAAGAAAACTATAGACCAATATATCTTGTTACTATAGATGCAAAAATTATAAACAACATACTAGCAAAACAAATCCAGTGACATATAGAAAGGATTTAACATAATAACCAAATGAATTTTTCTCAGACATGCAATTATGGTTTAACATCTAAAAAATCAATTAATATAGCATATTAATAGAATGATGGACAAAAACCATCTATCAAGATTACAAAAACTACATGATCATCTTGATAGATGCAGAAAGCATTTCACACCTTTTCCAATTCAATACCTTTTTATGATTAAAACATTTAACAGACTAGAAATAGAAAGGAACTTCAATTTTTTTTAAGTGCATCTGGCCAGGCGCGGTGGCTCACGCCTGTAATCCCAGCACTTTTGGGAGGCTGAGGCGGGCGGATCACGAGGTCAGGAGTTTGAGATCAGCCTGACCAACATGGTGAAACCTTGTCTCTACTAAAAATACAAAAACAAAAAAAGAAAAAAAAATCAGCTGGGCGTGGTGATGGGCATTTGTAATCTCAGCTACATGGGAAGCTGAGGCAGGAGAATTGCTTGAACCCTGGAGTCAGAGGCTGCAGTGAGTAGAGATCGTGCCACTGCACTCCAGCCTGGATGACAGTGTGAGACTTCGTCTCAAAAAAAAAAAATTGTAAAGTGCATCTGTGAAAAACACATACCTAAAATTATACTTATTGATAAATGGATAAAATGTGGTACATCCATACAATGAAATATCACTGGGCAATAAGAAGGAATGAAGTACTGGCTGAGTGCAGTGGCTCATGCCTGTAATCCTAGCACTTTGGGAGGCTGAGGCAGAAGAATCACTTGAAGCCATGAATTTGAGACCAGCGTGGGCAACATAGAAAGATTCTGTCACTATAAAAAAAAAATTAGCCAGGCATGGTGGTGCATGCCTGTAGTCCTAGCTGCTTGGCAGGCTGAGATGGGAGGATCTCTTGAGCCCAGGAGTTTGAGGTTACAGTGAGCCATGATCATGCCACTGTACTCCAGCCTCCATGTCCTCTGGGTGACAGAGTAAGATTCCCTCTCTAAACAAATAAATGAATAAAGGAATGAAGTGCTGATACACACTACATATTACATTCTGGATGAGCCTTGGAAAACACACTAAGTAAAAAAAGCCAAACCCCAAAAACACATATTGCATGATTCCATTTATATGAAATGTCCAGAATAGGCAAATCCACAGAGGTGGATAGTAGATTACTGGTTGCCTTAGGCCTGGAGGGTAAATAGAGGGGGAGGAATGGAAAGTGACATTTTGGGTATGGGGTTTCTTTTGGTGATGAAAATGTTCTCAAATTGTAGCTTTGGGCCGGGCGCGGTGACTCACAGCTGTAATCCCAGCACTTTGGGAGGCTGAGGCAGGTGAATCACGAGGTCAGGAGATTGAGACCATCCTGGCTAACACAGTGAAACCCTGTCTCTACTAAAAATAAAAAAAAAATTGGCTGGGCAAGGTGGTGGGCGCCTGTAGTCCCAGCTACTGGGGAGGCTGAGGCAGGAGAATGGCATGAACCCAGGAGGCGGAAGTTGCAGTGAGCCAAGATCATACCACTGCACTCCAGCCTGGGCGACAGAGAGAGACTCCGTCAACAACAACAACAAAAAAATTGTAGCTTTGGTTGTAGAACTCTAAGTGCACTAAAAACCATTGGATAGCACAGTTAAAATGGGTGAATTCTATGGTAAGTGAATTATATCTCAGGAAGATATTTTTAAAAGAGTAGCCAGGCACAGTGTGGCTTGCCGTCTATAATCCCAGTTACTTGGGAGGCTGTGGCAGGATTGAGGCCAGGAGTTTGAGACCAGCCTGGGTGGGCAACAAGGAAGACCCTGTCTTTAAGAAAAGGATAGCTGAAACTGCAGCCCCCAAATATGCAATATTCATTTCTAAATTGTAAGCATGTATTACTGTGCTAATGTATTAAGCATCCACAAAATTAGAAAATAACAAGTGATGTTTAAAATGAAAAAACAAAACTTAGGTGTGAAACCTGTAATGATTTAAATGCCTTTCATTGCTGGGAATCAGGACAGTAACCCCACTACGCCCAGCAGTTCTCAGCTCACTCTATGTACCAAGCTCTTCCTTTACATAATACCTGCCTAACAACCACACAGGTGGGTATTCTTATCATTTCCATTTTTTCCAAGAAAGTTAAAGATTAAAGAAACAAAGCTGCTGGGCGTGTTGGCTCACGCCTGTAATCCCAGCACTTTGGGAGGCCGAGGCAGGTGGATCACCTGAGGTCAGAAGTTCAAGACCGGCCTGGTCAACATGGTGAAACCCTGTCTCTACTAGATATACAAAACTTAGCCGGGCGTGGTGGCGGGCGCCTGTAATCCCAGCTACTCAGGAGGCTGAGGCCGGAGAATCGCTTGAACCCGGGAGGCAGAGGCTGCAGTGAGCCGAGATCGTGCCACTGCACTCCAGCCTGGCAACAGGAGCGAAACTTCATTTCAAAAAAAAAAAAAGAAAGAAACAAAGCAAGCTGACGCGGTGGCTCACGCCTGTAGTCGCAGCACTTTGGGAGGCCAAGGTGGGCGGATTACTTGAGGTGAGGAGTTTGAGACCAGCCTGGGCAACATGGTGAAACCCCTTCTCTACTAAAAATATAAAAAGTAGCCAGGCATGGTGGTGCGTGCCTGTAATCCCAGCTACTTGGGAGACTGAGGCAGGAGAATCGCTTTAACCTGGGAGGTGGAGGTTGTAGTAAGCCATGATTGTGCCACTGCACTCCCAGCCTGGATAACAGAGCGGGACTCTGTCTTACAAAAAAAAAAAAAAGAAAAGAAAAGAAAAGAAAAAAGAAACAAAGTAGCTGAAGGTCAACAGAACAACAGGCAGCAAGGCTAGGACCTGGCCTGGGAACTCCTGGCCTCTAAGCCCTACTCTCATGATCTCAATCCTCTGAAAGGAAGTGCTTCCTCTGAAATGCACCAAGAAGGCCAGTTCATAGGAAACATGTCTCCTAGCTGTTTGCCATTTCATAGAAGATAAAAAAGGTTCCTAGTAAGGTAGAATTTGAGTTAAAGCCCTGGAACAAACTCTTGTAATCTGATTGTCTGGTAATTCAAAATTCGTATTCCTGGGGTAAATTTAGAGGCAGAAGCCTCTCACAAGCCGTAGGGAAACAAGCAAGATAGAGAAGAAATTCGGGAGCAGGACATAATCAGTAGCCAACATTAAGTACTGCCTAGAACAGTGTTTGGCATGTAGCAGGTGTTCAATACATATTTGTTGAATAAATGAATGACCCCAAGCACTATCCTGTCCTGGAGAGGAGGTCTGACCCGAGGTGGAGATGGACTGCACTAGAAAAAAATTTCAAATTCCAAACACCAAAACCCTTAATGGAGAAGAGTTCCAGAGAGATGGGAACCACCCTCCTTCCGGATTGGGGCTGAATCTCTGAAGGGACATAGGCAGCATATACCAATGTAGGGCACCATCTGGCATCAAGAAGAAAGGCAGGATGCTGGCTGTAAATGACTGCTCATGCTGCAATGGCCCTGCTCCCAGGGAACCTCTGAAAGCAGTCTTCTGCTCAGATGAGTAACAGTCTGAGCAAGGCAGACTGCCCAGATATGAAGGTATGAATAAAGAAAGTGAGGCCAGGCTTAATGGCTCATGCCTGTAATCCCAGCACTTTTGGAGGCCAAGGTGGGTGGATCACCTGAGGCCAGGAGTTCAAGACCAGCCTGGCCAACATGGTGAAACCCCATCTCTACTAAAATTTCAAAAAATTTGCTAAGCATCGTGGTGGGTGCCTGTAATCCCAGCTACTTGGGAGGCTGAAGCGGAAGAATCGCTTGAACCCAGGAGATGGAGGTTACAGTGAGCTGAGATCGTGCCACTGCATTCCAGCCTGAGTGACAGAGCAAGACACTGTCCCCCCCCAAAAAAAAAAGAAAAGAAAAGAAAAAAAAAGAAAAGTGAATTCACACCTCATACCAAGGAAGAAACAGGGAATTTCCCAGAAATTCCTGCATTCGAGAGACAGCCCTGGCCGGAAAGGGAGACAAGAGCCTGGAAGCTCTCTGGAGTCCAAAGGCAGAACCTAAGTGACAAGGCCACTGTCCTCCCCAAGTAGGATGCTGCTGCAGCTCACAGTGCCCTCAAAGACGGAGCAAGTAGGAATCCAGCTAGAACAGAGGATACAGTGGTTTACTTGGAGATTCACCTGGGACATAGGGGTAGCCAACAGCCCCAAAAGGCACCAGGGGTTACTCTAATTCAGTAAGAGACAATACCTTGTCTCTTACAGAAGTTATCTGGGACCAAAACAGCTAATTCTCTGAAAAGTGGGAGGGTGGGGAGAAGTATCTCCCATATTGTTCAGTGAAAAAAGCAAGGTGCAAAGCAATGCATTTAGAATGATCTCATTTCTTCAAAAAAGTATGAGTGTGTATATTCACAATAGGTTCACAGATATAAATGCATATTTCTAGGATCTTCTAAAAAGATCCTAGAATCCTCTAAAAAGATCCTAGAAATATGCACAGAAAAGTAATAATGCTGGAAAAGGATGGGGCAGTGGAAGTTGACCCCAGGTGGAGATGGACTGCACTAGAAAAAAAGGGCAGTAGATGCTGTACTTCAATATATGACTGAATTGTTTGAATATTACTCCAAGAATGTGTTTGTGTCTTACTTGTATAATTTTTTTTTTTTTTGAAACAGAGTCTCATTCTCTTGCCCAGGTTGGAGTGCAGTGGTGCGATCTCGGGTCACTGCAACCTCTGTCTCCCAGGTTCAAGTGATTCTCCTGCCTCAGCCTCCCTAGTAGCTGGGATCACAGGCATCCACCACCATGCCTGGCTAATTTTTGTATTTTTAGTAGAGACGGGATTTTGCCATTTTGCCCAGGCTGGTCTTTGGCAACTCATGCCCGACCTCAAGTGATATGCCTGCCTTGGCCTCCCAAAGTGCTGGCATTACACATCCAGCCTAACTTGTATAATTTTTTTTCTAATTTTAAGCCAAAAGAAAAAATTCCAGAAGAATCTCATCAACATAGTCAAAACTAAAAAGTACTGGACATATCAGAACTCAGAAGAGTAATATAAAAAAGGGACCCCAGCTGGGTACGGTGGCTCATGCCTGTAATCCCAGCACTTTGGGAGGCCAAGGCGGGCAGATCACTTGAGGTCAGGAGTTCAAGACCAGTCTGGCCAACATAGTGAAACCCCATCTCTACTTAAAAAGAAAAAAAAAAAATTAGCTGAGCATGGTGGCACACGCCTGTAGTCCCAGCTACTCGCTGGGGCAAAAGAATCGCTTGAACGCAGGAGGCGGAGGTTGCAGTGAGCCAAGATTGTGCCACTGCACTACAGCCTGGGTGACAGAGTGAGACTCCGTCTCACAAAAAAAAGAAAAAAGAAAAAAGAAACCCCACCTCTACGAAAAACACAAAAATTAGCCAGGTGTGGTGGCAGGTGCCTGTAATCCCAGTTACTAGAGAGGCTGAGGCAGGAGACTCACTTGAACCCAGGAGGAGGAGGTTGCAGTGAGCCGAGACCACGCCATTGCACTCCAACTGTGGTCAACGGTGTCATAATCACCTGAAAAAAGCTACTATGTGCAGGCTTTCCTGTCCCCACCCCTGCAATGCACTTCCTGTCTCTTCCCTCCACATCTCTTCTTCATGAACTCAGCAGACCAATGGAGTCAGCCCTGGGGGTCCCTGTTACATCTGTGTGCAGGTCTGGTCTTGGCTTCCTAAAGGTGTAGCTTGTGCTGTTGGGGTTTCAAGAGGTTTGTCTTTCGACTAAACTGGCAACAAAGGCTTCCCTATGAACCCTGTGACAGGCTGGTATAGGTAATGAGGGCTACTGCCCTTGCTGTACACCTGCTTAGAGAGGGGAAGTGGGCAGTAACCTTAGATGAAACAGACCAAGCCTCCAACTCCAGGAGAAACACCTGGGTTCACCCACTGCCAAGGCTTCTCCACAGTGAGGCCACAATTTGCTATGGTGACCCTGAGCTCCATTCCTCCCCAGTGTTTCCTGATGGGTAACACGGAGTTCTTGCCCTTGAGAAGCCTGGTGAGTGAGCCGCAGTAGCTACTGATAGCCTCTCAGCACTGCTTTGCTATGAGACAAGGAGGGAGCAAGCTTTTCCTTGCACCCACTCCCAGTCCCAAGTTTTTGGACTGCTATGGTTTAAATGTTTGTCTCCTCCAAAATTTATGTTGGAACTCAAACTCCAAAGTGACAGTATTAGGAGGTGGGGCCTTTCAGAGATGATTAAGTCATGAGAGCAGAGCCATCATGGATAGGATTAGTAACCTTATAAAAGAGGTGGAGAGAACTAGCTAGGCTCTTCTTTGCCCTCTGTCCCTCCTGCCAAGTGAGGACACAACATTCGCCCCCTCCAGAGATTGCAGCAATAAGGTGCCATCTTTGAAGCAGAGACCTGACCTTCACCTGACACTGAACCTGCTAGTGCCTTGATCTGGGGCTTCTAGCATCCAAAATGATGAGAAAATAAATTTCTGTTCTTTATAAATTACCCAGTCTCAGGCATTTTGTTATAGCAACAAGAACAGATGAAGACATGGACTAAGGCCACAGCCACAGGCAGAGGCTCCATGTCATGGTGAAGGTATACTTATAGAAAACAGAATGGGACCAGCAACAAGGACCTGGCTGGGGAGCAAAGGAAGTTGGGGACTCCAGGGTAGAAAACAGCAATCAAGCACACTCATGGTCCCAGAACAAAAGAAGGGGCCCCTGAAGCAGGACTCTGGGAAGAAAGAATCTGAGAGGATGGGCACTATGCATCCAAAAACATGTTTTTAAAAGTACTGTTGGCTGGGCACAGTGGCTCATGCCTATAATCGCAACACTTTGGGAGGCTGAGGCAGGCAGATCACTTTAGCCCAGGAGTTCAAGACCAGCCTGGGCAACATGGCTAAACCCTGTCTCTACAAAAAAAAAAAAAAAAAAAATTAGCCAGACGTGGTGATGCACACCACTAGTCCCAGCAACCCAGGAGGCTGAGGTGGGAGGACCATTTGAGCCCGGGAGGTTGAGGCTGCAATGGGCCATGATTGCACCACTGCACTCCAGCCTGGGCAATGCAGCAAGACTCCATCTCAAAAACAGAGAGACCGGGAGCAGTGGCTCACACCTGTAATCCCAGCACTTTGGGAGGCCGAGGCAGGTGGATCACCTGAGGTCAGGAGTTCGAGACCAGCCTGACCAACATGGAGAAACCCTGTTTCTACTAAAAATACAAAATTAACTGGGTATGGTGGCACATGACTGTAATACTAGCTACTCGGGAGGCTGAGGCAGGAGAATCGCTTGAACCCAGGAGGCAGAAGTTGCGGTGAGCCAAGATTGCGCCATTGCACTCCAGCCTGGGCAACAAGAGCGAAATTCTGTCTCAAAAAAAAAAAAAAAAAAACAGAGAGAAAGTACTGCTGCTACCTCTCTACCTCTCCTCAGGGGGGCAACAACTATTTTGGTGTCCTCCCATAGTGGCAGGAGCAACTAGCTGGACAAATAGCCCCAAAGCAGGGAGGGGCAGTCAGCTCCTGTTGGAGCCCAGAGGAAAAAGCTGGGGAGGAATTAAAGGGGACAGGAGAGGCAGAACAACCAGCCCCAGCAATCATAGCAGGAGGATGTCCTGGCTAGAAGTAGGCTGTGTGTACCATTGCCAGAACATGTCCCTTTGCTCCCCTCTATCTTTCTGGTCCATCTTCCACTGAAAAGTCATGTCCTGTTTCTTTAATCATGAGCCTCAGGGCCTTTGCACATGTGGTTCCACCTGCCTAAAAGGATTGACCTCCTTTTCTCCCCACCTACCTATTTCCTTGATTCCTATTCACCCCTCAGACACATGCCACACACATGTCTTCACCTGGCATCACTGCCTCTGGGCATGAGTTCTCATGGCTTCTGGTCCTACTCCTTCAATAGCATTTTGATTTTGATTTGTATGTGATTAAAGTTAGTCTCTCCCATTAGGCCCTTATCTCCTTAAGAATAGGGCTGCATTTTCAGCTTTGCGCACCACTACATCCGAGACCCTAGCATAGCGCCTAGGAAAGATAGAGTGGAGACGTCTCCACGAGCCTGGGTCCCTGAGGTACTCTAAGACTTGGCCTCCCCCAGTCTCAGAATACCTGAGAGTCATCCCCAAAAGAGGTACTTGGCAGAGGCTGCTGCCTATTCACCGGCCTTTCCCCTTTCTTCTGCACACACAGCTGAGGGATCTGAGGAGCCCATGAAAATGCAAGGTGGCTGGGTGCGGTGGCTCATGCCTGTAATCCCAGCACCTTGGGGGCCGAGGCAGGCGGATCACGAGGTCAGGAGATCGAGACTATCCTGGCTAACATGGTGAAACCCCATCTCTACTAAAAACACAAAAAATTAGCCGGGCATGGTGGCGGGCCCCTGTAGTCCCAGCTACACAGTAGGCTGAGGCAGGAGAATGGTGTGATCCCAGGAGGCGGAGCTTGCAGTGAGCCGAGATCGCGTCACTGCACTCCAGCCTGGGTGAAAGAGCGAGACTCCATCTCAAAAAAAAAAAGAAAAAAAAGGGACTGGAAAGAGCAGCACAATTCCATCATCTATGAAAGCAGAGACTGAGATGAGCCCTGCAGGGACAGCTCTAAACTGGAGAAGCTGGCTCAGTGGACAAACAGGGACTGAAGGCCTCAAGACCCTTGGGGGCCAGGCTAGAATAGAATGAACAGGGCCCTGAGGTTAGTCTTGCCTTAAGAGAGGAGGGGGAGAGAGGAGAGGAGAAAGAGAGTGAGAAAGATGAATTTACCTTTCAGAATTTTCCCCCGAGTTCATCTCTTATCTCTGTCTCTCCTGCCCAACTGTAGAGGCTGCCTTTAGGACCACCCCCCAGATCTGCAGAAGGTCCTGTGCAGATCATGTATGATGCAGCCCCACCTGCACTTCAGCTCAGAGCTGATGCTGGTCCCTGGCCCACATTGCCCCCCTGGAAACCTAAAACGGGAGAGAAAGGAGAGCAGGCAGAGGAGCATGTGAGCCATGGGTTGCCAAGATTCCACCAGCCTGGAGAAGCCCAAATGGCCAGGTTACAGAAAGAGAAAGAAGCAGCAGGGAGATTAAGAAAGAAAGTAGGGGTTGGGCGCAGTGGCTCACACCTGTAATCCCAGCACTTTGGGAGACCGAGGCAGGTGGATCACTAGAGGTCGGAGTTCAAGACCAGCCTGGCCAACATGGTGAAACTATGTCTCTACTAAAAACATAAAAATTAGCCAGGCATGGTGGTGGGCACCTGTAATCCCAGCTACTCCGGAGGCTGAGGCAGGAGAAGCCCTTGAACCACTACTCGGGAGGCTGAGGCAGGAGAATCGCTTGAACCTGGGAGGCAGAGGTTGCAGTCAGCCGAGATCACACCATTGCACTCCAGCTTGGGTGACAGAGTGAGACTCCATCTCAAAAAACAAAAAGAAAGAAAGAAAGTAGATACAGGGGATGGTTTCCCTGATTCCTCATCTTTGTCCAAGACCTGGTTGCAAACTACCCTTGAGTTCCAAAGGATACCACTTTGATCTTAAAATATCACCCACTTTTGAACTGAGGCTGTCCAAGTTGGATTGTGATATTTCCCTCTAAACGTGTTCCTTGATCCATCAGCCACACCCTACTCAGCTGCTCCCACTGACTTTGAGGCCCTAGGGTGCCCAAACCTGGGTCTGAGAAGAGGTTCCATTCTCAAACAAAAGACTTTTTAAGATCTCTTATGGACAATAAACAAAATCATTGATTTTTGTCCTCAAAAAGTTTTTATGTCGGCTGGGCGCGGTGGCGCACACCTGTAATCCCAGCACTTTGGGAGGCCAAGGCGGGCGGACCACGAGGTCAGGAGATCGAGACCATCCTGGCTAACACGGTGAAACCCCGTCTCTACTAAAAATACAAAAAATTAGCCGGGCGTGGTGGCGGGCGCCTGTAGTCCCAGCTACTCGGGAGGCTGAGGCAGGAGAATGGCGTGAACCCAGGAGGCAGAGCTTGCAGTGAGCCGAGATTGTGCCACTGCACTCCAGCCTGGGCAACAGAGCGAGACTCTGTCTCAAAAAAAAAAAAAAAAAACTTTTATGTCAGATTAATTCCATCATATTATAGACTAAAGTTTTCCCAAGAAAAGAGCTCCTACAAGTCCAATGGTCAACGCTATTTCAGTATTGAAATACTGAAATAGGGGGAGCAAAGGGGGCAAGTGATAGAACTCTGCATGGGAGGTGCCTGGTGGTGCCCACATGGAGATGTCCACTGAGCACTGGAGAACCTGAGCTGAAGACAGTCTGGAACCATCAGCATGCAGCACCTCTCAAGCAGAAGCCCTGTGTGGGGGCCAGTGAGAGGGAGAACAGAGATGGTTCAGGGCTGAGTCCTGGGACTTAGGCGGGCAGAGCAAGTGGTGCCACAGTGGAGACTGAGAAGTAAACAAGGAGGCACTACAGAAACCTAGAAGGGAATTTCTAGGAGAGTGTGGTCAAAAGGATCTGAGCCCCACAAAGAGGTTTACACAGTTAAAGACAGGAGAGCATCCACTGAACCTGGCCATTAGGTTATCCCTGAAGCCCTAGGAGCAGCATCAGTGTGGGATGTGGTGTGTGGTGTGTGCACGTGTGTGTGTGTGTGTGTGTGAGCGCGCCTGTGTTGGGGCAGAGCAGCCATCACCTGAAGCTCAGGCCTGCCCAGCCACAAAAGAAACCCTGCTCAAGGGTGACAGGACATCAGCACTCTGAGACCCACAGTGAGAACTGTGGAGAAGTCTGCCCCTTCCTCTACGTGGCTTTAGCTGAGCCCTCCGTGCTCATACAATCTGTGGGATCCAACTAGCTTGATTGTTGTGTTTCCTCTGTGAACTCAGAGCCTGCGCAGATTCTGATACACAGCAGGGGCTAAATGCTTGTTGAATGAATGGACAAAGAAACAACATTCTCAAAATGCTGTGTGCTCTGGGGAGCAAAGCCTTCTCTGAGGATAAAGCAGGGTCTCTGGAAAAGCTAATTTATTGGGATATGGGGAGTTGGTGGTGCTGCCTCTATCCCTTATGCCTAAACCCACCCCCATGGCATGCCATCGAATAATAATCAGTACACTTTACCAGAATCACTTACATGGTGTGGGTCTTACTCCTGATGGCTGTGTGCTCCATATGCATCTAGAACATGTCGGTTTGTTTACAGAGTTATCCCCCATGTCCATGGCAGTTGGAGGAAGAAAGGGATGAACAATCTCTGTCCTCATTCCCTACTATACCCTGAGGCCTCTGGGGCCTGGCTCAGAGTGAGTGCACTACCAAGGTGGGCTGTTCCAAGTAGTCTCGCTGTGGCAGAGGCTTTGCCACCAAACTCCCTCCTATGAGACCTGGGCTCTTCTGGCCCTGGAGCCTTATACCCCAAAGCTACTTGAAGCTGCCCATCCCCAACTCCCCAACCCCAGTCTACTCTGTCTACTCTACCCAGAGGCCTGTGCCCTGCAACAGAAGCAGGAAGTATGCCATTCTTACCCACTGGATGCCCTGACCCTTCACTGTACACATGAAAGTTTTCTTCTTTTTTTTTTTTTTTTTTTTTTTTGAGATGGAGTCTCACTCTGTCGCCCAGGCTGGAGTACAGTGGCACGATCTGGGCTCACTGCAAGCTCCGCCTCCCGGGTTCACGCCATTCTCCTGCCTCAGCCTCCCAAGTAGCTGGGACTACAGGTGCCCACCACCTCGCCCGGCTAGTTTTTTGTATTCTTTTAGTAGAGACGGGGTTTCACCGTGTTAGCCAGGATGGTCTCAATCTCCTGACCTCGTGATCCGCACGTCTCGGCCTCCCAAACTGCTGGGATTACAGGCTTGAGCCACCACGCCCGGCCTAAAGTTTTCTTATTCTAAAGTAGCCACGGAGATTCACCAAGCAGAGGCTGGAGCTAGGAAACCCAGGCTCCTCTTCCCTGTCCTGCCCCTGACTTGCTATGGGATGCTTGGAAATGCCCACTACCTCTCTGGAATTAGTATTTCCATCCCACCAGTGATCTTAACCCTCTATTGGCCAGAGCTACACAGAATTAAAAAAAAAAAAGAGGAGTGTATTTTAAAAATTCCTGAGTTACTACTAAGTACTGTTACTATCTTTTCAAAAGCAATGCATGTCGCTATCTGAACTTCTTGTTTTTTTCCTGAGTCACGAGTAGGGACTAAGGAAAAGGAAGCTGAAGGAGTGTGACTGAGGCCCACGTTCCCTGCCAGACTTTGCTGGAAGGCTCAGCTCTGGTACTCCTGGGGTTGCTTCTGCTCCATTTCACAGGCCTGGGAGCCCTAGAGTCAGTGTTCATGTGGGACTGCAGGTAGCACAGGATGCTTTCCAAAAAGGCAAACTTCTAGTTTCCTCTTTCCTCTTGCCTCTGAAAACAAGTTATTAGCACTACCAGGCAGGCTCAGAGGAGTGAGCCAGGGTCTTGGCATTGGAACGGGAGGTGTTGTCCCCAAGAGTCCCCACCAGGCTCTCTGGCTAAGTTGAATACAGGGAGAACATGTTTGCTTTCCTCACTCAACTCTCAGGAGTGTAGGGGTTTTTCTTTGTTTTTTACTATCTAGAAAAGGAGGTGATTGTGTGGCTCTGGCATCTGTCCCTGGAACTTTGGATGCTCTTCCCAGGCCTCCTCACTCCCAAATGGGGGCCTGAGTAGGGACAGCTGAGAGGCTGGTGCCTGCTGCTCTTCAGTCTCTGTTTCCACAGCTCAAACCAAAGTAAACAACAGAATGGCCACGTAGGTGCAAAGTACTAATGACAGCATGGACCCTTGGGTGGGCTCCAACACACACCCTAATAAAGCTGGGGAGGAAGGGATGGGGTGGAGGGAAGCAGTGTGGCAAACCTGGTCTGTTGGGAGCACCAGATCAAGCCTCCCTGTTCTGTCTACTCCCTTCCTCCCTTTCTTCCACTGGCTTAGCCTGCATCACAGCTCCCCAAAAGTGCCCTGGCAGGAAACCCCTCTGACTCTGCTCTATAGGTGGTGTATCTTAGACTGCCAGGCAATCAGTGCTAAGTACCATCATTTGCAAAAAGTGCTTTCAGCACAGGAAGGGAGCAGAGATGAGTGCTTGGCCATTGAGAAAGTCCTATTCCAGTCTGCTGGCTTCTGAGCCAGCTTCATGTGCTACAGCCTGCATCCTGATCCCTACGTCCAGAGAAATATACATCCCAAAGTCAAATTATGGTATCTCTGCTCAGCTGCCCAACAGCAAATCACAACCCTAGAGTAGCAGCCCCAGACCTGAAACTCCCTTCCTCCTGCCCTCTTCCCAATACCCAAAATCTGTCAAGGGGGGCCTGTCTCACAGGACTGTCACTCCAGCTGAAGGCCAACACCCTCCACCTGGCTACATAAAGTTTATTGAACAGGAGTGAGGGCTAAAGAATCAAACTGACACTTTTCCTGTAGTCAGAGACTATTCTCTGTGGCTCTGGTGGCCTGAGCTTCATCTCTGGCTAGCTGCAGATTCTAGAGCCAATAGAATGAGCCAGGCCTTTCAAGTGAACTCTCCAGTCTGAGCCTCAGATTCTATATTCTGTTTTAGCAGCTGTCTGTGAAGATGAGGAGGATGGACCACAGTAGGCCCCTGGGCCCTCCAAGCATCCCCCACTGAGTCAGAGATCCCAGAGGTCAGGGACTATACCCTCAATAAAGTTTAACTCAAACATGATCTAGGGTAGGAAATAAGGGCATAATCTACCTGTTCATCTTCCTATCCTCAGTCCTGGGCATGGAAACTGACATCAACTAGTAGGCACTTAATGGCAGGCCTCATGCTGAGTGCTTTCATTTCCAACATTTCATTTGATAAGGTAAATATTTGTTTAATTGAATGCACTTGATTCACTCTCTTAGAACCCTAGTATTGCCCCAATTTCCTCCTCTCCCATATCTCTTTTTCAGGGTACTTGTAGGAACCAGGTGGCATTAATATGAAAGCATTTGCAGGTGAAGTGCTACTTAATTTTTTCAGCCCAGACTTGAATACCCAGCTGCCTACCTAACATATCACTTGGGTGCCTCTAAAAAACAACTTGTCCAAGAACAAAATCCTGGTCTAGGCCCATTCCTCCTCCTCCCTGTGTACACCAGATGCCCAGGCCAAAACTCAGAGCTCCTCCTGACTCCTCTCTTCAACTCTTCACAGTCAACCCTTCAGCAAACCTTCTGGCTCAATTTCCAGAATATATTCAGAAGTTGAGCACTTTTCATCACTCTTACTACTCAGCCCCTTCCCACCTCCCTGTCCTGCAAACCCCCCACACCCTACCATGATCATCCTCTCATGCCTGAATACTACTGCTTCTGCCCTTGGCCCTCAGTCTTAGCAACGCAGAGAAAAACAACTTATACATTTACCATTTTGTTTCAGCAATCCTACTTCTAGGAAACTATCTCACAGACACACTGGTAATATTACAAAATGCCATATTTACCAGATTCCTCACTGTGGTTCTTTTTGTAAGAGCAAAAGACTGGACACAGCCCAATGTCCATGGATAAACCATGGCACATCCACATGGTGAGGCACAGTGCAGATGCAAAAAGGAATCAGGAGAATTTCTATATTCTGCTACAGGGTGATCTTCAAGATTGATTACATGGAAAAAAGCAAAGTACAGAAGAGTACTTAGAGTCTGCTACCTTTTACATAAAAAAGAAAGGTAAGGGCCGGGCGCGGTGGCTCAAGCCTGTAATCCCAGCACTTTGGGAGGCCGAGACGGGTGGATCACGAGGTCAGGAGATCGAGACCATCCTGGCTAACACAGTGAAACCCCGTCTCTACTAAAAATACAAAAAAAACTTAGCCGGGCGAGGTGGCAGGCGCCTGTAGTCCCAGCTACTCGGGAGGCTGAGGCAGGAGAATGGCGTGAACCCGGGAGGCGGAGCTTGCAGTGAGCTGAGATCCGGCCACTGCACTCCAGCCTGGGTGACAGAGCGAGACTCCGTCTCAAAAAAAAAAAAAAAAAAAAAAAAAAAGAAAGGTAAACAAATATATTTTTCCCTTAAATTTGCAAAAAGAAACAGTGGGAAAAATCTGATAAAAATTGTTTCTTACCAGAAAGGCAGAGAGAATAAAGTAGAGGGAACAAGATGGAATTAGACTTCTCTCAATATACCTTGTTTTATTTGGAATCATATGATAGCTTTATATAATTTTTAAAAATTAAATTTAAAAAAAAGTACGGTATATGCCATTGTT